>NC_041383.1:336115944-336120497 GCF_002162155.2 Triticum dicoccoides | reverse complement strand
TTCATTACTCCTACCTAACTACACCACCTCCATTAATGCATCTCCTTTCTCTTTTTCCTTTCCCCTCCATAGTTGAAGTTGTCTCCTCCCAAATTAGCTAGCTAGATAGATGTAGCACTTAGTTAAGTGACCTATTTGCCCCCTAACTAGATCTATCTTTATCAAGAAGAGCTTTATGCACTTTTGATCTCCCTACAACATCATCTCCACCGTGTGCTCGATCTCGATCGAGATAGAGGTGATGAAAATTTCATGCTTTTGCAAAACGAAAATATGTTTATGTGTGTGTGATATGTTTGTGGAAATTGTGTGTGTGGCATGCCAAATTGTGCTTTTGAGTTGCCTATGTTTTGCCGAAATGTCGATTTATTTCTGTTTCGGCGAATTCCGGGCAAACTCTAGATCCATATATGTCCTATTTTTAGGGAAGGTCATGCCAAATGTTTTTATGACTTTGATGCATGCATGCATTTTTATAATCAATTTGTTTATTATTACCGTGTAGAGTTGACGATGGTCAGTGGAACGATGGTGGACAGGTGGTTGCGGTCGGCGGTGCAGGACATGAAAGAAAATAACCGGACAGAGGTTTTATGTCCGTGTCAAAAATGCAAAGGAATAGTTTGGCTCGACCACCATGACGATGGTCGTGTCGAAGCGCACCTGCTCATGACTGGTTTCATGGATGGCTATACGCGGTGGATAACTGAAGATGAGGATGACGATGTTGAGGATGCCGATGGGGCAGGCAATGATGACACGGGGCAAGACGAAGAGATGATCGATAATGGCGGCGGGGAAGAGGCTGGACATGGCGGCGGAGAAGGGGCCGGACATGGCGGAGGAGAAGGGGCCGGACATGGCGGCGGAGAGAACAACATGGACTCCATGCAGCAGAGTTCGTCGGTACTAAGTTCAATCATGCGGGACCCTCATGTTCAAGCATTGCTTCGCAAGGAGACGAGTACTGAGAGAGCTGCTTCTAGAGAGGAGGCTAAGCTGGAGCAACTGGTGGTATACTCGAACACTCCATTGTATGATGGTTGCAATCCTGAGGTGACCCGCTTGAGTTTCATGCTCCAATTCCTGAAGACGAAGGCTAAAAACAAATGGACCGACACTAGCCTCGATGAGCATCTCAAGTACCTAAAGGATGTTCTTCCCGCGGGTAATCTATGTCCTACTATTGTTGATGAGGCCAAGAAGATCGTGTGCCCTCTTGATCTGCCACACGTTAGATACCATGCATGCATCAACGATTGCATAATTTATCTGAAGGAGCACGCGGAAAAAACAAGCTGTCCGGTGTGGAATGCTTCTCGATACAAGAAGGCCGGGAAGAAATGTCCCTAGAAAGTTGTATGGTACTTACCAATCACTCCCCGTCTGTAGAGGTATTTTGTAGATCCCAAGGAAGCAAAGCTAATGTGCTGGCACGCAGAGAGGAAGAAGCCCGACGATGGAGATGATCCGAAGCTGAGACACGTGAAGGATGGAAGCCAGTGGAGAGCGTTGAACAACTTCTATCGGCATTTTGAATGTGATGCAAGGAACATCGTTCTCGGCGCGTGTACTGATGGCATGAATCCGTTTGGCAACCAGAACACCAACCATAGCACATGGCCCGTGTTTGTATGGATGTACAACCTCCCCCCTGGTTGTGCATGAAATCGAAGTACATTCACATGAGCATGCTTATTCAAGGGCCGAAACAACCAGGAAATAATATTAATTTGTATCTGGGACTACTTCAAGAGGAGTTAGACACGTTATGGAAAACACCGGCCAAGACATGGGACGCCAGCAAAGGTGAGTATTTCAACATGAGAGCCGCGCTGATCACGACAGTGCAGGACTATCTCGGTTACAGATATGTGGCAGGCCAGGTGTGCCATGGATATTGCGGATGCACGCGGTGCATGGATGATACGACGTCTCAGCAGCTAACGTCAAGGAAAGATGGTGGTTCTGGGAAAATCGTGTACATGGGGCATCGAAGATGGCTTGAATAGGACGACCCGTGGAGAAACCGTGGAGATCTATTCAATGGTCACGCTGAGCATCGAGGACCTCCACGTAAGCGGAGCGGTGCCGAAATTGATGAGCTGTTGAAAAAATGGAAGGTGTGCCCCACGCCGGGAAAGACGATGAGAAAGGCGCCGGGGCCGCTGCTGAAGGTATGGAAGACGAGGTCTGTGTTCTGGAACTTGGAGTACTGGAACAAACTCGATACACCTCATTGCCTTGATCAAATGCATATTTGTAAGAATGTCCTTGAGAGCTTGCTCGCAACATTGATGAACATGCCGGATAAGACCAAGGATGGGCCGAAGGCAAGAAAAGACTTGCAAGACTTGAAAATTAGGGAAGATCTGCACATGCCGCCCCGTAAAATGTCAAACGAGACAGAGACGGAGACAGAGGCACGGGAGAAGAAGGGCAAGAAAATAAAGAAAGAGGATTATTGCCCCCCTTCTTGCTTCACCTTAAGTCAGGCTGAGATCAATGCCTTCTTTAAGTGCCTTACCGGAGTGAAAGTTAGTTCCGGTTACTGTGGCAAGATAAGCAGATATCTAGACACGGACAAGAAAAGGTTCAGCGGGATGAAGTCTCATGACTGTCATGTGATGATGACGCAGATACTACCTGTTGCCCTTAGAGGGATAATGGACAAGCATGTCCGTGACACGCTTATTGGTCTCTGCAACTTTTTCGACGTCATCTCTCGAAAGTCGATCAGTGTGAAGCAGCTCCAAAGGCTACAGGAAGAGATCGTTCTGATACTGAATGAGCTTGAGATGTACTTCCTGCCCGCGTTCTTTGACGTGATGGTGCATCTGTGCGTCCATATTGTGGATGACATAATAGACCTGGGGCCGTCATTCCTGCACAACATGATGCCATTTGAGAGGATGAATGGGATCATCAAAGGATTCGTTCATAACATGTCCCGTCTGGATGGAAGCATCGTCCAGGGCTATTTGGTACAAGAGTGCATCTCTTTCTGTGAGAATTTTCTACATGGCGCAGACCAGCCGCCTGGTGTTAGTGTTGGTTTGCCCGTTAACAAGCACGATGGGAGGCTCGAAGGAGATGGTCACTGCAACAGTCGCAGGGAACTGCACGTGGCATACTCAGATCGACGCAGCGACTTTGACAGAGCAAACTTGGTAGTGCTACAACACCTAGATGAGGTAGATCCTTTCGTGGCACTGCGCAAAGAAATTATCGCAAAGAAGTATCGTGACCGGGGGGTATGCAGGACGGACGCCGAAGTTACTAGAGAGCACAACTCCACTTTCCTGCATTGGTTCAAAGAGCATATTATTGCTAATCCTCTGGAGGAGGGCTCTAAGGACGGATTGCTCATATACGCCTTAGCACATGGCACCTCGCCCAACCTTGTAACCTATCAGGCATATGATATCAACGGATACACGTTCTACACAGAGGCCAAAGATATGGACAGTGATGATCAGAACTCAGGGGTGACAATGGAATGCATGACCGGCAGCGACAACAGCGCAACTGAACGATTTTATGGAAGGGTCGAGGAGATCTGGGAGCTTGACTACTCTGGACTGCACAACACGATGATGTTCCATGTCAGATGGGCTAAGAATATCGAAAGAGAAAGCCGGATTTTCACTACCATGACTATACCCGACGCCAAGAGCACTACCGTGAACGCTATCACAAAAAATGAGCCATGGGTACACGCTAAGCACGTGACACAATGCTTCTTCATAACTGACCCACGCAATCCCAGGCGTGTTGTCCTGAGGAGAGGCAAAAGGAACATCATTGGAATGGATGGAGTCACCAACGAGGAAGACTATGATCAGTACGACAACCCAATGAGGGAAGATGACGATGATGATGAAGTATACGTCAAAAGAAGAATCAATACTACATTACCTAAGAAAAATCGTACTCCATGGAAAAGGCAAAGTCACAATGAGGGGCTCAATTATTCTTCGACGAACAAGAAGGGAAAGAAGCTGACTCAAAAACGAAAACGTCAGCACTGAGAAACTTATGTTATCGGTCAAATGATGTAATATATATATATATATGTTCCTATTTTGTATACACGCTTAGCCATTATTATGCATGGGTCCAATGATGTGTAATATATATGTTCCTATTTTGCATACATATTTAACCGTCAAATGATGCAATATATATCGCCCTCCGTTCGTTCACTGCCCTCGGGAAATAAAAGTGGGATAAAATAAAGGAAAAGAAAAAGGAAAACTGGCAGTAGCGAAGGTAGTAGCAGCGCGTTTTGCCTAAACCGCTAAAGATACTGAAGTTAGTAGAAGCGAATTTCGTATAAAGCGCTACAGCTACTGAAGGTAGTAGCAGCGCGTTTTGTCCAAATGCGCTACTGCTATGTCCACTTAACCCAAAATTCTCACCCGCCCTGCTTCATCCCGCCTTTTCCCCCCCAAAAATCCCCACTCTCCCCCATCGCACCGCCGCGCCCGACCCGGTGCCGGCGCTCGCCCCTGACTCCGGCGCGGGCGCTAGCCCCCGGCCCCGGCGCTCAC
>NC_041383.1:336098918-336115881 GCF_002162155.2 Triticum dicoccoides | reverse complement strand
CCTCGCCTCCCTCCTCTCCCCTCCCGGCCGTCGTCGGGCCTGCCTCCTCACCCCTGCACCCTCTGTAAACCCCCCCTCTCTCTCTGCTAGGGTTCTTCGGTTAATTTAATTAGGTTTTAGTTAGGGCAGTATGTTAATTAGGTTATCTATTTAGTTATGAATTTAGCTAGGTTTCAAAATTTGAACTGGACATGTGATATGTGCAAATTTGAACTGGACATGTGATATGTGCATATGTCATGTTTTGGACATGTCATGTTTGGAAAATGATCCGAGTGGCCTATGTTATGCCGGAATGTTGATTCATTTCCGTTCCGGTGAATTTCAGGCGCTCGATATGTCCATTTTTTAGCAAAGGTCATGCCGAAATTTCCCGTGAATAAAGGCATGATTTTGTGCTACATAGTTGGCATATCGAGTGCTGGCACATAGATTTCTTTTTATGTCATTTCTCATTTATTCATACTTTTAGAAATAAATGAGGACACTTAATCATAGGAAACATGTCGAACAACGAAGAAACTGGGCCTTCTGACCAAGATGCAGACGAGATGGATTATGAGGGTGAACAAGAGTACCTCGACTATTTGACTGCTAAGCAAGGTTTGCAGGTCGGCCTCGATGATGGTACTGACGCCGACATCGACACCGACAGCACCGGCACCGAGACTGGTGGGGAAGGTACCGGCGGGGAAGGTACCAGCCCCGATGCCGCTACCGAAAAGAGGAAGCATAAGAAGCAGAGGATACGAAAACCTAACAAACTAGGGATTGGACGACTGTGATCACAAAGATGGCACTTGGCAAGTTTGAGCCGTTAGAGCCGGAAGAACCTCGCAAGTGCTATGGGAACTAAGTAGGATGCATCCTATGGGAATGCGCGAGCATCAACGGCGATGACTTAAGGAGTAAAGAACATTTGACGCAGTTGCTCCTAACAAAATTCAAGAGCCTTCAGCAAAGGAACACGGGGAAGCATCGCCTCGGAAGCCGTGGCTAACTCGGTAAAAGGCCCATATGGGATAAGGAGGACGCATAACATGAAGCCGCGGGTCTCCCAGACCCCTTCGCGAAGTTCACCAACCCCTTGGAGCATGACTTCATCAGGGCCCGCTACAAGTGGGACAAGGAGAAAAAGGTTTTTTACACGAACAAGATCACGAGGAAATTTATTAGACTACTGGAGAAGCAACACCAGCTTGCAGCCGAAAGCCCTACTTCTCCGATGAGGCCCAAGTGGGACACCCCTCTCAACCGGGCCTTGAACGAACTTAAGGGACTCCCTTTGGATCAGCGGCCTCAATATGGTCGTGTGCACGGCGCTGGAGACGGCGCCACGTGGAAGGTGTTTTACAACAAGGGCCCGGAGGCCAAGAAGCTGAAAACAAAGTTTAGTCAGGCGGACATCGACGCGAAGGTGAAGCTTGCGGTCGAGAAAAAAAGCAGCCGAGGACGTGAAAAAAGCAGCCGAGGACAAATATGAGTTGCTACAGCAGGCAGTCAATGCAGCTGTAATTGCCTGCAGAAATGATTTTGCTACTAACTTGGTTCCAGTTATCATCAACTAGGCGAAGGAAAATCCAGACAAGACGGTACATGATTTCCCGATGCCTAGTTTCGTCGGGAGCAACTCCATGAACAACAACACCATCGCACCATCACTTGCTCACGCAACCGGGCCTCCTCTCACAGCCGCTCCCACTCATAGCAGCACGTCCTCAGTCTCAGGCGCGCTAGGTGGGCCTTCGTCTTTGGCTGAGCTCGAAGCCGTCACGGTAATTACATGTCGCACCAACATATATATATATATATATATATATATATATATATATATATATATATAATATTCCATTTTTGTTGCCTTTCGGTTGTTTTACGCCATAGACATATGTGTTTGCAGGCGAAAGAAACCCCGTGCACCATACTCTACTTGATCAAAGGCCAAAAGGTGGACGTGGGAAAGGGGATGATAATGGACCCCTCTCAACGCATGTTCCACAACCAGCCGATCCCCGCTGGGCAATTCTGGGTTAGCTTGACCAGTGTGAAATCGGGGCATGAGGATTTGCCTCCTCCAGTACAGCATGTGGGAGCGGACGACAAGACCCCACCGCGGATTAGAAGCTGCAAGAATTTGGTGCTGCTATGGCCGAAGAATCTTATTCGTCTGGAGCCGGTCGAGAGCACACCAATAACTACCACACATCAACAAGGATGTGCGAAGACCACCACCCCGCCTACGCAATTACCAGCTCCTGTAGTGCCGGGTGAGAGCGGCGGACGACATGATGAAGGGGGTGCAATAGTACTGGCTGATGTAATTTCTCCTGTAGAACACAAAATGGATGATGAGACGGAGGTCGACCCTATGGATTACCTCAATACAAACGCGTATGACTGTGACATAGATATGATGAGTCAACCATATGACGAATCAAGCTATCAGCTTGCTAATGAGGATGTGGATGATATGCCCGGGCAGGGTCGTACCATGGATTGCAAAAAGTCTCTCTTCATGAAATCCTCACAGGACACGCCTGAAGATGCCGCCTCAACACAGGCTCAACTAGCCAGGCGCGAGGGTCGTACAGTACTTAGCCCGAGAACACTGGGGCAGGGGTTAAGGAAGGGTCTGGAAGGTGTGCCCAAGAAAAAGGAGAGGAAGAGATCGGGGAAGGTAACTGTCTCCAAACAAGCCAGAGCATATAGCAGCCAGACGATGCATTCTGAAGAGCGTGTACCCGTGAAAAGTGCGGTCATGTTCCATCTCACGGGCGAGCCGATGCTACTGCCGAAACCGCTGGAGGCACTATCAGGGGATCTCAGGAGACTGCACGACCATGTGCTGTCGACTGAGAAAAGCCTACTAGCCTCAAAGGATCCAGGATATCCGACATACGCGGCTCGTGTGCCTGAGGGGAAGTGCTACATCGACACACGGCCCGCGGAGGTGTTCTTCCTATGGTTTGACCATATCTTTGAGATGTTTCTAACAAGGCGGCTTGATTTTACTATCGTCCGCCTTTTTGCGCTACATATGAGCTCCGTCATGAAGAGTGAAGAAGTCTCGCAAATCTGTGTGGCAGATCCGTACTACATGCACGAGTCTTTCTTGAGTCTCGGCGACTTTGAGTGTGAAACTGCTAGGGAGTACCTCCAAAACTTCATGGTACAGAATAAGGACCGAGAAATTGTCCTCGTGCCTTATCATCCAAAGTAAGTCAGTTCCGGACAACCCTTTCGTACATTTCAATCATTCCTTCTCTCTCATATGGGGAATAATTTGAGGTGTCTTTTCCCCGCAGCAACGGGCGTGCCGTCCTTATCGTTCTTTACCCGCAAGTCTCCCACGCCATGTATTTTGACCCTTCCAGAGACTACGAGAAAAAAGACTACACCCACATAATGAATATTCTAGATGATGCTCTCCAAGGCTTCAGCTTTAGAGGTAGCCACGTGCAGATCAAGAAACAAAGGAACAATAAGATGGGTTTCGCGCATAAAACTAACTTCTCCTGCATCCATGTCCCAAAACCAAGCAAGAATATTCTACATCATCCATCTCATGATTCAGTTCAACACGGATCACCAAAAGCTTCGCATTAACAGCAGAAATGATGATCGTATCCACAAGTGGCTAGAATCTCATGGAGAAGCGGATTATAAACTTAGAGATGACTTCTTTCGCATCCAAAGCGACATTGCAACGATCATCATGAAAGAAGTCATCGATGAGAAGGGGATGTTCCACCACGGCCCTATATCGCGAGCTGACGTCCGAACTCGCATAGGCATGCAACGTCTAGACCTCACGCCATTCAAGAAGCTAGGGTTCGTCCTCGATGATATGGAAGGATGGAACTTCTAGTGATTTATGATGCCGATGATGATGATATGTGTCGGTTGAACTTGTATACTTCTTTTAGCGATGAAACTTTGTGATGTCCATGGTCCATGCCGAACTTGCGTAACACTACTTTGTTAGTTTGCGTACGATGACCTGCGTACCTCTAGTTAATTAATTTTCGTACTGTATGTTGCATCTAGTTGCTAACCCTGTCTTTTTCGGTGTTGCTCTAGTATATTTTGTTGCATATATATGATTGTACATCCTCTTCATGAACATGCATCTCTAACAGGTACCTAGTTTCTTGATGGCGAGATAGAATTGCTATGTCGTGTACAAAGGGAAGGTTCCGGGGGTGTACAAGGAGTGGCATGAGTGTCAGGCGCAAGTGAATGGGTTCATGGGCACCAACCATAAAGGCTTCAAAAGCAGACAAGAAGGAGAAGCTAGTTACTTGAGGTTCACGCTAGCGCGAGAGAGGACTCGTAACCGCCACCTCATGTACTGCATAGTTCTGCTCTCACTCATAGTGATAGCACTTCTTGCGTATACCTTTGTTTAGATGGATGACATTGTTGTAGTTGCAAGTATTCGAGACTTGCATGTATCGCTATTTTCGAGATGATGACAAGATATCACTTTGTGTTGGATGATGATTATGATGAGACTATTTGTATGTACATGCTATGATTACATTTCTGGTCTCGCAGACATTTGTATGTGTATCATGATGACATTTCTATGTGCTAAAGATTCTTCTATAAAGCCTTTTCAAATACAAAACAAATATGCCAAAAAAATAACAAAAAACCTACTTAAATTAGCAGTAGCGAGTGTACAAAAGTTAGCAGCAGCGCCGGGGTAGCAGTAGCGCATCAAGGTAAAATGCGCTAGAGCTACTAGTAGTAGCGAGCTTCCGCAAACAGCATTGCTGCTACACTTGTGTAGCAGTAGCGCCGGTGAGCACGCGCTACTGCTATATGTTAGCTGTAGCACCTTATTAGTAGCGCCCGTCCCCGCGCTACTGATACATCTAAAACCCGCGCTGCTGCTAGCCTTTTCCCTAGTAGTGTGGGTTACTCTTCCATGTCACATACATCTTGGTGGAGCGCTCAAAATGATAATAATTGAATACATGCACTCATCACGAAGCAAAGTGAATGATCATATAGAGATAAACGGGATAATGTCATCCAACAAACATAAATGTAGCATATGATCAAACACATCATCATCCAGGTATCACACAGACATGAAGTATCTCAAAAAAGCAAATAAAGTTTAACCATCAAAGCAAGAGAGAATAAAAAGCAACACTCTCTCGAAGCCTGTGATCTATACATTTTTCTCCCCCTTTGGCAACAAGTTACCAAAAAGTTCATAGAAAATGCATAGCACTAAATCGTCTCTCAAGCTTGATCTTTAGGTGGTGGTGTAGAGATGGCTCCTTGGACAAAGACTTCAGTAGATGTGGATGGAGCTGGAGGTGAGGTGCTGGAGCTGGTTGCACTGGAGTTGTAGGAGCTGTAGCTGGTGCAGATGAAGTGGCTCTGGTGACTATCACTGGCACTGTAGCTGATCTCTGAGCTCTAGGCACTCTGGCAAATGCATCAGTGGTTGTCTTTCCCTTCCTCGCATGCATATCATCCTTAAGCTGCTCAACAACGGACTGGATCTCAGTTACCTTCACATCCAAGTCATAGAACTTCTGCTCCATGATGCTCTCCAGGCTCTTCTCAATCCTCAGAGTGGATGCAATCAAGTAGCCTAGCTGATCTTGTTTGCTCTTCAAAAAGTACTGAGATGCCTCTTCCATTGTTGGCATCTTGGTAGCCTTCTCTGTCCTTGCCTTCTCCTTCTTTGCTTGAGTATGCACAGAAGATGGTTCATCTTCATCCATAACCACTTGGTTGTCCTCAAAGTCTGGATAGATAGGAATGTGATCCTTGTCCAAGAAGTATGTGCCAGTGCCCATCTTGGAGTTAATCAGCTCCTGAATCTGTGGGGCATACCCACAACTTCTCTTTTGGTCCGCTGTTGTCCTCTTGATAGTCTCAACTATGAGGCTCATGACCTTGAACTTCTGTGGCACATCAAATCAGTGTAGCAAGTTTATTGCATGGCCTCTGATCATGTTGTGATCACCTGACTTGGGCAAGAGAGTGTGCCTGAGGATCCAGTTCATGGTTGGTAGTCCTGACAGAAGGTAATGTACTGATCCAAACTTATGTGTTTCAACTGCAGCATCTGGGATCTCCTTGTACATATGTGCCATAGTGTTGTGATCCATCTTCTTCATGGCATAGACATCCAAGTCATCCTCTTTCTCCTTAGGTGCATTGATCAGATTAGCCCATTCTTCAATAGATGATTGGTACCTAGTACCTTCAGACATCCATACTATCCTGCCATCTGGATAGAAGTGTGCTATGGAGTAGAATTGCATTATGAGCTCATCATTCCACTTTGTGAGCTTCTGCCCAACAAAGTCTGCCACTCCACAAGCACTGAAACTGTCATACACACCAGGATAGTGTTCCTCATTCTCCTTCATGTAGGTCCAGTCCACCCACCTCATGTCACACATTATAGGCTTCTTGTCCAGCAACACTGTCTCATAGAAATCCTACTGTTCCTTAGTATGGAACCTGTAGTCAACAGCAGTCCTTCTCCTGGCTTCATAAGGATCAGACAACCTTCATTGTCTGAGGCCTGCATCCTTTCTCAGCTTCATGTTCTCAGCAACAGGATGAGCATCATTATGATCTGGAATCTTTGGCTTCAACTTTCTCAAGACATGCTCTTCATCATCTTCCTCTTCAGCAACAGTCTCAGGCACTGGGGCCTTGTTCTTCTCAGTAGCAGATATGTTTCTGGTATTCCTCTGATGTGCAATCTTGGGCTTGGAGGCAACTTTGGGTGCTTCTTTGGGCTTTGATGATGCAGCCCCTGACCTGATAGCATCACCCATAAGCTTCTGAGCCTTGGGTGCTAGTGGAGCAACCTCTTCTTCTTCTTCCTCTTCCATCACGGAAGGCTTTCCAACAACTCTGGCCATAGTCTTCTTGACCCTTTCCTTCCTCTTCTTCCCTTCTGCAGCAGCCTCTTTGGGTCCAGATTCCAAAGGCACTTGAGTAGAGGCTCTGGCTTTAGACATGGGAGTTCTCTTTGCAGGTACTTTGGTCTTCATACCAGGCTTAATGGCAGTAGTTGTGCCATACTCCTTTTTGAGCACTTCCTATCTGGAAGTGGCCTCATCCTCAACTGCCACATAGTCTTCATCCTCAGATTCTGAGGTTTTCTTCTTTCTAGCCCTGGTGGCAGCTTTGGGTAAGTTGCTTGGGGTGCTCCTGCTACCATCATCAGAGGTGCTAGAGGGACTAGTTCCCTCACTCATTTGAACATGCTCCTCTGACTTGTTTTGGCTATCACTTTGATCAGACATAGTGCAAACACTGACTGTAGACCCTTTGAATAGATATTGATGAGATAGAGTGGATGAGCATCACAAAATACAGAGGTTTTTGCAAAAGAATGAGTCAAAAACTTAGTTTTAGTTTTCAACAGAAAGCATTTTGGATCAACCGATTTGTAAACTCGGTGATACCGAAGCAGCTTTTGGAACCTAAACTAGTGAACTCGGTCAGACCGAGTCACAGTTTGGTGGTACCGAGACTACTAGGGTTTCACAAAGTCGTGAACTCGGTCACACCGATTTGCAATTTTCGGTCAGACCGAGAATCACATGTGCAATGGCCTTAGCCGAATCGGTGCATCCGAGTTCTACAACCCGGTGGGTCCGAGATGGTTTCGGCGGAAACCTAACCCTAAATTTTCAATTCATCTCTAATCTACGGAGTGTTTTGACTAGACAGGATTATTTCAATCGTGACAAGATTCATGGCGAACACAATGTGCTAGGAATCGGATGGGGATAGCACAATGATTGAGTCCATACCCTAGTTCGGCGATGAACTCGCTACGGCGGCAACAGTGGGGATGATTTCTGTTGACGGCGGCGGAGACCAGCGACAGGAGGCGGCTGGCGATGAGGAGGACGATCCGGAGACCCTGGAGGCAGAGCAGGCTACGCACGGGTGAATGAGTTTGGAGAAAGTTTCCAAAATTTTTCCCGTGGGTATATATAGCCCGACCCTGTCAGTGTGACCGAGTGGAACAACTCGGTGGCACCGAGATGCATATCTGCTGACAGTTACAGCAACTCGGTGTGACGGAAAAGTTCAAATCGGTTGCACCGAGATTGGAAACCTAAATCGACTTAGTGATCTCGGTATGACCGAAATGGAAGAATCGGTCAGACCGAAATGCATAAAGAAGTTTTGGAAGTTTAAGTCTATGACAAATTGGGGACTCCGAGTGCTCCTCACATAGAGTGGTTCGAATCTGACTTGATCAAATTTTGTGATGTAGCATGAGACAAGAAAAGCATAGATAGCTAGATAAGGTTCTTAGGCATTCTTGTCCGTCCACTTGGCAAAAGAAAAATAAATAAATCAATCAAAACAACAAGTGGATGTCCTTGAATGAGTAAAATATGCAAACAACATGCTCAGACAATAAAATGGCAAGTGAAATATGTGGCAAAGCATGCACAACCAATTCTAGCATCTATCAAGCAATTGGCAATGACTAGGTCATCTATATATGAGTATATTGACTTAGGAGTCAAATGAGAACATTTGATCATAGGTCATACTCATCGTTTAAGCTCAAGTGGGGTTACCACTTTTACATAATGCATTGTTGTGTTCACACCATTAGAGTTGCTTTAGCTCAATTCTTAGAGTAAAGCTCCCCCTAGATGTGAGATCCCCCCTTAGAGGGATGAACTAACCTTGGGTTTTGTCGATGATGACTTCATGTAGGTGTCGAAGATGTGTGTGCTCAATGTTGATGTAGATCATTTGGAGCAATCCTTTGGAGTGAGTTGCACTTTCAATACCTACACGGGTTAGTCCCACAAGGAACAAACAAGGATATCCATAGACATAGAGTGATGCACACACAAGATGATGTCTATGAAAGCATTAGGTTACCTTGTCCCTTGTCTTACCAACAAGAGGGTTTGTGACTCCTTGACCTAGTGCAAGATGTGGAAGTTGATTGCACTTGTTATTGCCAAAATGATATGAGTGGAATATGTTGGCGGAGTCACCCTTAAGAACTCTCTAATTCTTATTCTTTGGTATCCACATCATCTTGATGGGAATCCTTGGAGTTGTAGTTGTACTTGATGAAGTAGATCTTGATGTAGTCTTGGGAATCCACTTGACCAAGGCCTTTGGAGCTTCTTCAAATGCATCAATCTCCTCTTGAAGCTTATCCTTGCGTTTTTGCTTGTGGTCTTGTGGTGGAAGATCATCTTGAGCTTGTGTCCCCTTGAACGAAGTAGGATCATACTTCTCTTGTTGAGGAACAAACTTCGGCTTGGGGTATTGATCTTCTTCCCACTCAACTCCATTGGCATTGAACTTTCTTTCAAAACCAACACCTTGATTCTTCTGGTGCCTTCCTTGCTTGCGTACAATTTCCTCAAATTGCTTACTCCCGGCAAGGCTTTTGTAAACACCTTCCTCTATAATTTCCTTCAATAAGCTTTTTTCTTGCTCAAGTGTAACTTGGCTAAGAGAATCATTAGTGGAATCAAGAGAACTACTAGAAGCAACAATATTGGATTTAGCATGATTATTGTTACTACTAGAGGAAGAATCCTTCTTGTTCTTGTTAATAGACTTGACTTGAGGCATGTAAGTAGATAAGAGTAAACGCTTGGCAATGTAAGAAGAACTTCTCTTACGGAGATAATCATTGATTGCCTTTAAGAACTCATGCTCTTGCTCAAGGTTGAGCTTTTCAAAGCGTAACTTCTCATGAGTCCTTAAAAGTTGTCGATGACCTTCTAAGATAGTTTCATGAGCTAACTTAAGAGTGTTTAGTTCTTTAGTTAGAAGCTCAATCTTCTCCTTATCATTGTCATTCGTTTTATCTTGATTAGCATGATTAATTGACGTTTTATCATAGTTTTCATCACTAGAGTTGTCAACAAGTAAATCATCATCACCAAACAAGTCATCTTCATCACTATTGAAATCAACATAATCGGGGTGTGTTACCTTTGGGCCTTTAGCCATGAAGCATGTTCCAAGTCCTTCATTTGCTGAATCAAATATGTCATATGAGTTGGTTGACACAAGTGCTAGACCGGCAACACCTTCATCTTGAGTATATTCGGAGTCGGAGTGATAGCTTCTCTCAGAGTGATTGTTGGAGTCGGAGCCGGATACCCATTCACCAACATGAGCTTGATGTCTTTGTTTTGTGTAGATCCTTGATGACTTGTCCTTCCTTTCTGAATCATTGCTTCTCCGTGATGTTCTTCGTTCATAACGATCATCTCTACTCCTTCTCTCTCTTGGTGGTGATTGTTCCCTTCTACTTCTTATCTTGGGTGATTCTTCTCTTCTTTTGTAGGTGTCGTACACTCATCGGAATAGTGTCTGGGTCTCCCACAATTGTATCAATTGCGCTCTCGACTAGAACATCTTTTGTCATTGTAGGACCTTGACTTGGAGCTTCTCTCTTTGCTTCTATTCTTGTAGAACTTGTTGAAGTTAGCTTCTCTCTTTGCTTCTATTCTTGTAGAACTTGTTGAAGTTATTCACCATTAATCTCAATTCTTCACTGAAGGTTTGTTTCTCACTTGATGATGTAGGGGCTTCACATGAGGCTTTGTAAGCACCACTTGACTTGTTGTGAAGTTCCTCCTTATCCTTCAGTGACATCTCATGAGCAACAATTCTTCCAATGACTTCCGTTGGCTTGAGATCTTTGTAATTTGGCATCATTTGGATCAATGTGCACACAGTATCATATTTTCCGTCCAAAGCTCTTAGGATCTTCTTGATGATTAATTTGTCGGTCATCTCTTCACTACCTAAGCCGGCAATCTCATTTGTGATAAGAGCAAGCCTAGAGTACATTTCAGCGACACCTTCACCATCCTTCATTTTGAACTTGTCAAGTTGACTTTGGAGCACATCCAACTTGGATTCCTTGACGGAGTTGGTACCTTCATGCATGTCAATTAAAGTGTCCCAAATTTCCTTTGCATTCTCAAGACGGCTCATTTTTTTGAATTCTTCGGGGCACAATCTGTTGAAGAGGATATCACAAGCTTGAGCGTTGTATTGCAGCATGTTCAACTCTTCCGCACTAGCTTCACGGTTTGGTTCTCTCCCATCAAAGAATTCACCCTGCAAGCCAATACACACAATATCCCAAATGGCGGGGTTATGTCCAAGAATATGCATTTTCATCTTATGCTTCCAACTAGCAAAATTAGTACCATCAAAGTAAGGACCTCTACGGTGATAATTTCCCTCACTAGACGCCAAACTCTCCTAGGTTGTGAAACCAAGGCTATGACCACCAAAAGCTATGGAAATCAAAGCAAATGGAGACCAAATCTCTGATACCACTTGTAGGATCGGAAGTATGTCTAGAGGGGGGGGGGGTGATTAGACTACTTGACCAAATAAAATCTTATCCTTTTTCAAATTTTAGTCTTTGGCAGATTTTAGCTATCTTAGCACAAGTCAAGCAATCTCAACACAATTCAAGCAAGCATGCAAAGAGTATATGAGTAGCGGAAAGTAAAGCATGCAACTTGCAAGAATGTAAATGGAGGGGTTTGGAGGATTCAAACGCAATTGGAGACACATATGTTTTTGTCGTGGTTCTGATAGGTGGTGCTATCGTACATCCACGTTGATGGAGACTTCAACCCACGAAGGGTAACGGTTGCGCGAGTCCATGGAGGGCTCCACCCACGAAGGGTCCACGAAGAAGCAACCTTGTCTATCCCACCATGGTCGTCGCCCATGAAGGACTTGCCTCACTAGCGGTAGATCTTCACGAAGTAGGAGATCTCCTTGCCCTAAAAAACTCCTTGGTTCAACTCCACAATCTTGTCAGAGGCTCCCAAGTGACACCTAGCCAATCTAGGAGACACCACTCTCCAAGAAGTAACAAATGGTGTGTTGATGATGAACTCCTTGCTCTTGTGCTTCAAATGATAGTCTCCCCAACACTCAACTCTCTCTCACAGGATATGGATTTGGTGGAAAGAAGATTTGAGTGGAAAGCAACTTGGGGAAGGCTAGAGATCAAGATTCATATGGTAGGAATGGAATATCTTGGCCTCAACACATGAGTAGGTGGTTCTCTCTCAGAAACAACAAGTTAGAAGTGTAGGTTCATTCTGATGGCTCTCTCCATGAATGAAGAGGAGGTGGAGGGGTATATATAGCCTCCACACAAAATCTAACCGTTACACACAACTTGCCAAACTCGGTGGGACTGAATTGGTAAACTCGGTTGGACCGATTCAGCAAATCTAGTGACCGTTAGGATTTTCGGTGGGACCGACATGCAACT
The DNA here is from genome assembly GCF_002162155.2 of Triticum dicoccoides. Taxonomy (NCBI): domain Eukaryota; kingdom Viridiplantae; phylum Streptophyta; class Magnoliopsida; order Poales; family Poaceae; genus Triticum; species Triticum dicoccoides. The sequence continues at coordinate 336,103,577 of NC_041383.1, read as the reverse complement.
CGGTAGGACCGATATGGTCAGGGTTTAGGGCTTAACGTAATCTCGGTGAGACCGATTACACAAACTTGGTGGGACCGATTTTGGTACTAAGCTAACCAGAGAGTTAGTCAGGTAATCTCGGTGGGACCGATTTGCTCATCTCGGTTAGACCAAAATGTTACGAAAAGGAAACAGGGAGTTTACATTGCAATCTCGGTGGGACCGATCGCTCATCTCGGTGGTACCGAAATGTTACGAAGGGAAACAAAGAGATTACAATCCCATCTCGGTGAGACCGAGATCCCTATCGGTGAGACCGAGTTGCCTAGGGTTTGTGGCAGTGGCTTTGACATCTGAACTCGGTGGCGCCGGATAGAAAGAATCGGTAGTGCCGAGTTTGAATTTTGGTTTAGGTCATATGTGGATGTGAGAAAGTAGTTGAGGGCTTTGGAGCATATCACTAAGCACTATGGAGCAAGAAACTCATTAAGCAACACCTCATCCCTCCTTGATAGTATTGTCTTTTCCTATAGACTCAATGTGATCTTGGATCACTAAAATATAAAATGTAGAGTCTTGAGCTTTTGAGTTTGAGCCAATCCTTTTATCCTTAGCATTTTGAGGGGTCCACTTTTCTCATCCATGCCATGCCATTCATTGAGCTTTTTCTGAAATATTCATCTTGGAATGATGTAAGCTCAATGAGCTATATGTTGTTAGGAATTACCAAAACCACCTAGGGATAGTTGCACTTTCATGCCTGCTCCTGCCTCCCGTGGCCGGCTGTGCTGCCGCGGAGGCCTCACCGCCCCCTACTACTCCCACCGCTGGCCAGGCCATCCCTCCACTCATCCATACCCCCTATTATTCTGCAGCGATGACAACGCAGCCGAACCAGTGAACCCTCGTACTCCTCTCCGCATGTGTATCCAATGCCGCGTCTTCCTCGGCTCCATGTCGTCCCCTTCCTAGGCCTCGCCGTCGTCCACCGCCATGGTGCTCTTGGCGCGGCGTGGTCAACATGGTCAAGGAACGACTTCCATCGGACGTGGACTGTATGTGGAGAGGCTGACAGCTGGGTCCACAACAGCCACAAGGAAGTGCCTCCTTATTACGCGCAAAATAATTATTCCTCCACCTGACAGCGGGGACACACCGGACGGGCCATCGTATTTCGCGAAAAAAATGATTTGCCCCCTGACTGCTGGGACCCACGAGCTACATCTTCGCACGCAAGGAAGTGCGTCCAAAAAAAATGATTCGCCCCCCTGACTGCTTGGACCCACCAGCTACATCTTCGCACGCAAGGAAGTGCGTCCGAAAAAATGATTCGCCACCCGACTGCTGGGACCCACCAGCTACACCTTCGCACGCAAGGAAGTGCGTCCGGGCAAAAAAAAGATTCGCCCCCTGACTGCTGGGACCTAGAAGCTACACCTTCGCACGCAAGGAAGTGCGTCCGGGCAAAAAAAAACACAAAACGATTCGCCCCCCTGACTGCTGGGACCCACCAGCTACATCTTCACACGCAAGGAGTTGCCTGACAGTCGAGACCCACCTGGTCAAAGCGTATGTAGCGTTGTCATTCTGGTCGCGAACGTGTACGTATATATATACTAGTGGATGTAGGGGCGCAGACGTGTCGTAGTAGAGGTGAGCACGTAGCATATACACGTACGTACAGTGGCCATGGTGCAAGAAAGAAAATACGGCCACATAGGTGTACATACGGGCGGGGTCTCGAACGCCAACTCGCGCATACGTACGACCAGGGCTCGTGTACATGGCTGTGTCGGAAAGGAGAAACATCATCGTCGTCGTGTTCATGCGGAGGCAACGGAATGCGTCATGTTCATGGGGAGGCAAGGAAATGCGTCGTGTTCATGGGGAGGCAGCGAAATGCATCATGTTCATCGAGAGGCAACGAAATGCGTCGTGTTCATCGAGAGGCAACGGAATGCGTGGGAGCCAATCGGTTGGGTCGGAACAGAATGTGTCGTCATGTTCATCGGGAGGGCTTGGACGAAGCAGGCGATGGAAACGAGGCCTGGCGTACCGCAGAACAGAGGAAACGGCCTTGTGTTCGACCGACCACGTTTGAAACAGGGGTCCGGTTGATCGGGAGGGGTATGGCCTACCGCAAAACGGAGGAAACGGATCTCCTACGTCTAAATGGGGATCCAGTTGATCGTGAGGTGTGTGGCATACTGCAAAACGGACGAAACAGACCTCCTACGGTCGAAACGGGGGTCCTGTTGATCGGGAGGGGTGTGGCGTACCACAAAACGGAGGAAATGGACCTCCTACGGTCGAAACGGGGGTCCTGTTGATCGAGAGGGGTGGGGCATACCGCAAAACGGATGAAACGGACTTCTGTTGGAGCGCTACGGTCGAAACGGGGGTCCTGTTCATCGGGAGGGGTGTGGCGTACCGCAAAACGGGACTCCATGGGATACTGTTCATCTCCACCATCGACCTCCTCCAGCCTGCACGGGCTACCGTCGACCTCCTCCAGCCTCCATGGGCTCCTGTTCATCCAGCCTCCACCGCGCGCTACTCCACCGGCTACTGTTCAACCACACCTCCACGGGCACCCCTCCACCGTCTACTGTTCATCCAGCCCTCCACACCATGGGGTCCTGTTCATTCAAAGGCAACGCCACAGCTCACTGTTCATCCACCCCCCCGCAACGCTCACTGTTCATCTAATCGACCGGCTTCAGTTAGCAGTAGCAACGAAGGAATCGCTCGATCGGGTTCAATTAACAGCCATCGATCGATCGCTCGGGTTCAGTAACGCGTAGCCTGCAGTGCAATCGCTCGGGTTCAGTTAGAGCCCAACGCCTCACTTGGGTTCAGTTAGAGCCAACGCCTCACACACACACGCATACGTGTACGAGAGAAACGCGCATCGCTCGGCCCCCGACCTCCCACCGTAACCGGGAACTCCCTGAAATTTTCCTCTCCCTCGCTTCTACCACGGTTTATTCCGTCATGGACGGCCCAGAGAATGTCATGTAGCTGCGTCTCCGGCCCGCCTAGGATGAAAAGCCCATTTTCTGTCATGATTTTTTGTCATACAAGTAGGAGCCGACCACATCTATGATGATAACGGGTTTTGTCACAGTTATCGTCATAGAAGTGTCATATGTATGACAGAAAAATAATTGTTCGGCCCAAAATGTCACGGATGTGTCTTTTTTTTGTAGTGACTCCTCACTTCGGAAGTTATCTGGAGATCCGAAGACTACTGCCAGTGTGATTGAGCCCGTGCAACATGCCTCTACACCTGGTATGCCACCTTTAAAGGTGGTTTTGGTGGGTTTGATCCGTGAGGGATCGATGCCCATTTTGCACACTGTATCCTAATAGAGCAGGTTCAAGCTGCTACCACCGTCCATGATGACTCGTGCGAGGTGGAATCCGTCAATGATAGGGTCAAGGACCAGTGCAGCCGAACTGCCATGACGGATACTAGTCGGATGGTCCCTGCGATCAAAGGTGATCGGACAAGAAGACCATGGGTTGAACTTTGGGGTGAGTGGCTCCATCGTGTAGACGTCCCTTAGTGCACGCTTCCGCTCCCCCTTGGGGATATGGGTGGCGTATATCATATTTACCGTTTTTACTTGGGGAGGAAATTTCTTCTGTCCTCCTCTGTTCGGCGGCCGGGGCTCCTCGTCGTCATCACTAAGCGGCCCCTTTTCCTTGCTTTCGGCATTCAACTTGCCGGCTGTTTGAATACCCAACATTCTCTGTTGGTGTGGTTGGCTGGTTTATCGGGGGTGCCGTGGATTTGACATGAGCGATCGAGTATGCGGTCCAGACTGGACGGGCCCAGATTGTTTCTTTTAAATGCCTTTTTCCGCTGACCATACTTGGAGCCACTGAATCCGGCATTGACGGCCGTGTCTTCGGTGTTATTGCCTTTATTGTGATGCTTGTGTCTGTTGTGCCGGGGCTTGCCGTTGCTATCTCGGGCGTCTGAAGTGCCAAGATTTCTTGATGTGCTGTTGCTACGAGCGAACCGGCTATCCTCGCCCGCACAAAAGCGGGTCATAAGTGCCGTAAGAGCTACCATGGATTTCGGCTTCTCTTGGCCGAGGTGTCGGGCAAGCCACTTGTCATGGATGTCTTGCTTAGAGGCCGCTAGGGCTTCAGCGTCCGAACAGTTGACAATTTGGTTCTTTTTTGTTAGGAACCGAGTCCAGAATTTCCTGGCTGACTCTCCGGGCTGTTGGGTTATGTGACTCAAGTCATCAGCGTCTGGTGGTCGCACATAAGTGCCCTGGAAGTTGTCGAGGAATGCGTCTTCCAGGTTCTCCCAACTGCCGATAGAGTTTACCGACAGACTATTCAGCCAATGCCGAGCTGGTCCTTTGAGTTTTAGTGGGAGGTACTTGATGGCGTGTAGATCGTCGCCGCGGGCCATGTGAATGTGGAGAAGGAAATCTTCTATCCATACTGCGGGGTCTATAGTCCCATCATATGGCTCGATGTTCATGGGCTTAAACCCTTCTGGGAATTCATGCTCCATTACTTCGTTAGTGAAGCATAGGGGGTGTGCGGCGCCTGTATGACGGGCTACATCACGACGCAGTTCAGAGGAGTCTGGTCTGCTGTATTCGGCCCGGCTGGATTTGTATTGAGTATATCTGGCATGGCGGTCATCGTCACACG
>NC_041383.1:336026491-336098656 GCF_002162155.2 Triticum dicoccoides | reverse complement strand
GATCTTGACTGTCCTGCTTTATTTTCCAATTCGTCTTGCAGGTCCTATGTGTAGCTCCAAGCCTTCGTGTTTTTGTTTGATTGGTGAAGGGGTGGGCTGGTGTTCGGGCTGATATGCCGCTTTGTCTCGGCCACGAGGTGGTCAGTCAGCCGCATCCTGCGTTGATAGCATAGGCTCCAGTGCCTCGTCCTCGAATTGAGGTAACAACCTGCGCCCCGGGTAGCTTTTGGTTGGGCGGTCGAGTCTGTATTCCTCGGCCGCCAGGACCTTAGTCCATCTATCAATGAGCAGATCTTGATCAGCTTGAAGCTGCTGCTGTTTTTTCTTCAGGCTCTTTGCAGTGGCTATAAGCCGGCGCTTGAAGCGCTCCTCCTCGACGGGATCCTCAGGCACGATAAATTCTTCATCGCCGAGGCTCACCTCATCTTCGGAGAGGGGCATGTAATTGTCATCCATCCATTGCCTGTTCATCAGGGCTAGCTTGCCCATCCTCTCGTCCGGCTTGCTCGAAGCTTGGCTGGGCGGGATTGTTTTCGTCTTCGGCATCATCCGGCATGCTATTGTCACTTGTGCCGGTATCACTATTTTTGCTATGGCGGGGCTTAGAGCGGCGCCGCTGACGCCGGCGCTTAGTTGCTTCTCAAGGGGATTGTCCTCCGTTGCCTCATCGCCATTGCTTTCTTTGGGTGTGTCCACCATGTATATATCATATGATGAGGTGGCTCTCCAACGCCCTGTGGGCGGTGGTTCCTTTTCTTCTCCGGCATCGTCGTCCATGTCGTTAGTATCTTCGGAGTTGAAATCAAGCATGTTGGTTAAGTCGTCGACAATGGCTATTAAGTGGGTGGTGGGTGGGTAACGAATTTCTTCATCGTCCGCTTCCCACTCAAGACGGACATAGTTCGGCCAAGAGTCTCCTGACAGGGAGAGAGATTTTAATGAATTTAGCACATCGCCCAAGGGCGAGTGCTGAAAGATATCCGTGGAACTAAACTCCATGATCGGTGCCCAGTCAGGTTCGATGGGCACGGATGCACTCGGTTCGGAGCCTATGGCCAGGGACGAGTCCGTGGGTCCGATGACACAGACCTCATTGGAGGCGAAGTCTATGTTTGGCTCTATCGTTGCTGAGTGTGCGGCCTCTGTGGTGGGGTACATCCACCCGTCCTCGGATGGCACGATCTGCTCCAGATTTAAAGCCAGGCAGCTGCAGGTGCAATCTCCCGAACACTGTCCGATGGCAGATCTAGCTCATGCTCATCGTGACTGTAGGGTGCACCTGTTATGGGCTCGAATTCGTCGAGGATCAAGTCTCCGCGGATGTCGGTAGTGTAATTCAGGCTTCCGAACCTGACCTGATGGCTAGGGGCATAGCTATCTATCTGCTCCAGACGGCGAAGCGAGTTGGCCCGTAGTGCGAAGCCGCCGAATACGAAGATCTGTCTGGGGAGGAAAACCTCACCCTGGACCACATCATTGTAGACGATTGAAGGAGCCATCAAACCTTATGGTGATGACACAGTGGAACTCTCAATGAAAGCACCAATGTCGGTGTCAAAACCGGCGGATCTCGGGTAGGGGGTCCCAAACTATGCGTCTAAGGCTAATGGTAACAGGAGGCGGGGGACACAATGTTTTACCCAAGTTCGGGCCCTCTCGATGGAGGTAATACCCTACTTCCTGCTTGATTGATCTTGATGATATGAGTATCACAAGAGTTGATCTACCACGAGATCATAGAGGCTAACCCTAGAAGCTAGCCTATGATTATGATTGTTGTTGTCCTACAGACTAAAAACTCCAGTTTATATAGACACCGGAGGGGGCTAGGGTTACACAGAGTCGGTTACAGAGAAGGAAATCTACATATCTGAATTGCCGAGCTTGCCTTCCATGCAAAGGAGAGTCCCAACCGGACACGGGACGAAGTCTTCAATCTTGTATCTTCATAGTCCAACAGTTCGACATAAGCATATAGTCCGGCTGTCCGAGGACCCCCTAATCCGGGACTCCCTCAATACCCTTTAAGAATTTGTCGTGGTGGGTGTGCTTCTTGCAATGGCGGGGAATGATCGAAAGGTTGAAGAGACACAAGGGTTAAATGGCCGCGATAATAAATGGGGGCCGGCCGGCCTGTAATCGTCATGTATTTTCATGGCATTCATAGCGGAGGATTCCAGTGCATGCTTGAGAACACCGCACTGCACGGGTTTCATTTGACCACGCGTGGGCTAGAAGAGGCGCCAAATGTATCATCGGTGAGCTTGTTCTCGTGCTACTAGGCAGTTTACCACGCAAACTTCCCACCCGACTAGTTTGGCCATGCATCAGTTAGAAGAGGGACAAATTGTGGGCATTTATTGGCAAAAAGCTTTGTAAAAACGAAGTGTGTGGAATGACTTCGGTCATAAGTTTACCCGTGGGTGATGAGGTCAAAGTTGCACAAAAAGGGTGGTGATGGACACTCGAGTGCGATAATTAATTCTGCGCTCTACAGGGCACACTACGAAAAAAGACACATCCATGACATTTTGGGCCGAACGAATTTTTTTCTGTCATGCTTATAACACTTCTATGATGATAATTGTGACAAAACCCAGTATCATCATAGATGTGGTGGGATCTTACTTCTATGAGAAAAAATCAAGACAGAAAATGTGCTTTTCGTCTTGGGCGGGCCAGAGACGCAGCTGCATGACATTCTTTGGGCCATCCATGATGGAAAAAACCATGGTAGAAGCGAGGGCGAGGAAAATATCGAGGAGTTCCCGGTTACGGTGGATGTTTGGGGCTGAGTGATGCACGGAGGGATCACGCGTTTCTCTCATACACGTACGCGCATGGGTGCGAGGCGTTGGGATCTAACTGAACCCGAGTGAGGCGTTCACCTACTGAACCCAAGCGATTGCACTGGATACGCGTTACTGAAACCGAGCGATCGATCGATCCCTGGCTGTTAACTGAACCCGATCGAGTGATTCCTATGCTGCTACTAAAGCCGATCGAACCTGCTTCCTGTTGATGAACAGTGAGCGTTGTTGGGGGTTGGATGAATAGTTCTTGATGGGGGTTGGATGAACAGGACCCCGTGGGGGTAGAGGTCATTGCCGCTGGATGAACAGGACCCCGATCGAACCAGTTGGGGGTGGATGAACAGGACCCCGTGGTGGGATGGTTGAACAATAGCCGATGGAGGGTTGGATGAATAGTAGCCCATGGAGGGATGGTTGAACAGTAGCCGGTGGAGGTTGGATGACTAGTAGCTGGTGGAGGCAGGAGGGAGATGCCGTGGATGAACAGTCGCAGGTGGAGGCTGGAGGAGGTCGACGGTGATTAAATAGTAGCCCGTGGAGGCTGGAGCGAGGCAGTAGACGATCGATGAACAGTAGCCCATGGAGTCCCGTTTTGTGGTACGCCACACCCGTCTCGATGAACAAGACCCCCGTTTCGACCGTAGGAGGTCGAAGAAAAGTCTGTTTCCTCCATTTTGCGGTACGCCACACCCCTCATGATCAGCAGCACCCCATTTCGACCATAGGAGCTCGAACACAAGTCCGTTTCCTCCATTTTGTGGTATGCCACATCCCTTCCGGTGAATAGGATCCCGTTTCGACCGCAGGAGGTCGAACAGAAGGCCGTTTCCTCCGTTCTGTGGTACGCGATGCCTTGTTTCGGCTGTTCCTTCCAAGCCGGTTGGCTCCTGAAGAACACGATGCATTCCCTTGCCTCCCGATGAACACGACGACGCAGTTTCTCCGTTCTGACCCACCCGGTTGGCTGTCGATGAATAGGACACAGTCGCTGCTCTCCACTGCCTCTCCATGTACATGAGCCCTGGCTGTATGTATGCGCGAGTAGGCGTTCGAGACCCCGCCCGTATGTACGTATGTGGCTGTATTTACTTTCTTGCACCCTGGCTGTACGTACGTGTACGCCATATTGACGAGACTGCGTGACATGCTACGTCTGCGACTCTACTACGACATAGCCCTTACTTACTCAGCCACGGTTCATCGCTACAGCCTGCAGATAGACCGACAGACTAGTATCTATGTACACGTTCGCGACTAGAATGACAATGCTATGTATGCCTCGACCAGGTGGGTCCCGACCGTCAGGGAGGATAAGTCACTTCCTTGCGTATGAAGATGTTGGTAGTGGGTCCTAGCTGTCAGGGGGAGAATCATTTTTTGCCCGTAATATGGCTGCACTTCCTTGCGTGCGAAGATGTAGCTGGTGGGTCCCAGCAGTCAGGGGGGAAACTATTTTTTCGTGAAATATAGCGGCCTGTCCGGTGGGTCCCTGCTGTCAGGTGGAGGAATAATTATTTTACACATAATAAGGTTGCACTTCCTTGTCGCGGCCGTGGACCCAGCTGTCAGCCTCTCCACGTACAATACTCCTCAGATGGAAGTCGTTCCATGACCCATTGACCATGCTGTGCCGAGAGCACCAAGGCGGTCGACGATGGCGAGGCCTAGGAAGGGGACGACGCGGAGCCGAGGAAGACAAGATAGTGTGTCACATCCCTAGTTCTGGTCTGACCCAGGTTAGCTTCCATGTGAGCATCATGTTTAAATTCAAATGAAATTTGAATTGAGGAATTTGCCAAGCCTCAGAAATATTAAGTAAAGGGCAAGAACCCTGAAAGTGCATTCAAATATTTCCAAAATGGCCCTAAATAATGTTGGTTATATTTTGGCAAGGGTTTTGAGCCCAACTAAAAATGATGAACATTTTTATGGAATATTTTGGCACATTGAGTTTAAATCATTATGCTATTTGAATTTGAATTTATATTCATATATATAGAATATATTTTCAAATGTCTAAGAAATATTGGTGTGCATTTCGAAAAGTCCATATAAGTCACATGAATATTTACAGTAAGTTTGGCACTGATTTGAATCTCTATTTTGAATTTAAACAGTGGCAAAATAAAACAAACAGGAAAAAACAAAAAGAAAGAGAAAAGAAGAAAGAAATTTACCTGGCAGCCCACTAGCAGCCCAGTCCACCAGAGCCGGCCCAACCCAACCTAGTGAGGGGCAGGTTTATGTTCAACCCCTCACGAGGAGGACAAGTCGTCGCAGAGCGTGAATCGCCAGCCGCCACCTCCTGCTTCGACGTGTCCCAGCCGCCCTCGACCCCCTCTGCTTTCCCCTCTCTCTCTGGGCCTCTTCCCCCTTTGCTGCTTCTCTCCCGTGACAACCCGAGCGGAGCTCGTCGCCGCTACTCGTCGCAGTCGTAGCCACCACCGTCGTTCCGCTCCACGAGAGTGACCAAAGCCTCCGCCTCGAAGCCCTCGCCCTCTCCATCGTGCTACAGGTCGTCGGGAGGCCTACTTCGCCGGCACTGCTATCATCTTCAACCATGGCCGACCGAGATTGCCGTCATTGTCCCGTCGCCTCCAGGCCTTCCCCGAGCACGCGGACCATCCCGTCTTCTCCGTCGTGAGCACCTGACCACTTTTCCCCTGCTCCCCTCGTCGAATTCATGCCGCGGCCATCGATCCCCATCGTTCCCGAAGGATGCCGTCACTGGCCAAGTCGCCGCCGTGGCCACATGCGCTGCATCTCGAAGCCGAGCATGCACTTGTGCTCAGGGCACTCATAGGGAGCCTTCCAGCCCCTCTGCTGCCCCCCTAGCGCATCGCAGCCCTGCGCCTGCTCAAACCCGAGCTTCGGCCGCCGCCTCGCACGCCACTGCCGATGCCACAACTCACCCCGGCTTCTATCTCCTGCTCCTCTGGATGCGCGCGAACCTGAGGAACCCGTAGAAACAAACAACGAGGCAAATGGTTGCCCGTAGGTCGATTCCAATGAACATACGACATCGAATGTGCTCGCTGGCGTTCAACTCCGATGAGATGACGTGGCGTCGTCATTAGCTGCTAATGGCCACACTAATCACCCCCTTGAGCCACTGCCAAGTGGTCCCATGTGCCTGTTTAGGTTAGCCTAACCTCCCCGTTAGTTTAATGCTAATCCCATGGACCCCACGTGTCAGCTCTGACTTTTGCCTAGTCAGCGTTGACCAGGCCCACCTGTCAATGACCCTAACCAGCCCTGAGTCACTGACCAGTGGGACCCATTAGTCAGATTTGACCCGACTAACCACTGTTGACCTGTTGACGTAGAGCTGATGCAATGCTGTCACAATATTCCTTTCTTGGAATTTAGCTTAATCTTTAAATAATTTAGAAATTCTAGAAAATGCTATAAACTTCTAAAAATCATAGAAATTTAATCGTAACTCCAAATGAAATAAGTTATAAATGAAAAATGATCAGAAAAATCTAGTCTATACATCTATACCATTTTCATGCATGTTGGAACAACTTATGACTACTGTTTAGGACAATTCAATTAAATGGCATTTAAGAAATCACATATGGAGTTTGAATTTGAATCTTTGATTCAGACCAACTTCATTCAAATCATTGCTAGATGCATTAGCTCAAATCATAGCTTATTAACATGTCATGATCATGCATCATATTGTGCATTGCATTAATTGTGTTCTTCCTTGTTTGCCAGTATTTCTCCCCTCTTGATAAACTTGCTTCCGACGATGAGTTCAATGACACCAATGAAGAGCTATACAATCTTCAGAAGTGCCAGGCAAGCAAAACCCCCTTGTTCGTTCTGATACAATCCCACTCTCTCGCTTCTGCTCTCTTTTACTGCATTAGGACAACAATGATTCAACTATTACATGATGCAGTAGTTGAACCCCTTTTCCTCTGCATGACCTCTCATTGCCACAGTAAATAGATGAAACCCACTAGCATGAGTAGGAGTTGTTTGAGCCCTGATGTGCCTACTCATTCATGCTTGTTGTCATGCCTGCTACTTCTTAGAGTTGAGTTAGGTCTGATTCATCGGGAATGAATTGGAATGGTGTGAACATGTCCTACTATTGAGAGCTAAGTGTGTGAACACGATTTGGTAAAGATAGCGGTGAGAGGCCATGTAGGAGTACATGGCAGCTTGTCTCATTGAAACCGTCCTCAGGAACTGAGTTCTGTGTTTGTGATCCATGAACAACTACTACCACACATTGGAATGCTTAAGTGCCCCTTTCGACTTATTAACACCCCTGTCCTCTGTCCAGGAGTTGCAAGTTGTTTCTGGTGTTTGTAGTATGGTGGAGGTCGTGCGCAGCGCTGACCCGAGGGGTGGGTTTTGATGCGGTAGGCACGTGGCCGGGTATGTCGGGCGCCCGTTTGGTGTCGCGGAACCCTGTACACATCATTCAGGGTCGTATGTGGAAACCTCGGCCGGACTCCCTGCGAATGGAACCTGAATAGGCGATAAACCTGGACTAGAGAATTGTGTGGTTAGTCAGGTTGTGCCCAACAACCTCGCTAGGCTTCCGCTTGAAGGTTGCCGAATACATGTCGTGTAAATGGTGATAAGTGGTCAGAGCATGTGTGAAAAGGTACACCCCTGCAGGGTTAACATCATCTATTCGAATAGCCGCGTCCGTGGTAAAGGACCTCTGGGTTGCCTATACAGTTCATAGACAAGTGAAAGTGGAGACTCTAAAATGCTCAAGATAAGCATTACTACTATGGATGGCGTTCTCATAGGGAGATCGGAGCGGATCCATAGTGGTGTATTGATATGGTGAATATGTGGACTCATGTGCGCCACCTCAATAGAGTTACTTGTCATCGTAGTTCAGGATAGCCACCGAGTCAAAGATGGCTTGCTGCAGTTAAACCCCACCATCCCTTTGTTGATAATGATGAATATGTAGCTAGTTTTGATGTAAGTCTTGCTGGGTACATTTGTACTCACGTTTGCTTAATTTATGTTTTTGCAGAGAGACTTCAGTCTCGGTAGTAGTTCCACGTGGGCTTCGACCTTTAGGTTGTTAGCTCAGCTATGATCTTGTGCCCTCTTCAGGATCTTGTAGATAGTCAGGCTTCTCAGCCCTTTTCTTTTGTAGTTGTCTATACTCAGACATATTAATCTTATGCATGTGCTTTTAGCTTGTATGCCCTGAATGTTGGGTGATGCGACCCATGTCGGATATCGGGTTCTAGCAAAACCCTTGAGGTTCGAACACTGGGGTGCGCACGAAGATTCCCCCCTACCGAACCTTGCTCTCAGCCTTGCCGCGATCCCTAAGCTAGCTAGATGAACTCACAATGCAGGAAACACAAGATTTATACAGGTTCGGGCCACCGTTGTGGTGTAATACCCTACTCCTATGTGGTGGTGGTGGATTGCCTCTTGGGCTGTTGATGAACAACACAAGGGAAGAACAGCCTCCTGAGGAGAGGTGTTCTTGTGCTTGGTGGGTGGTTTTCTTGAGGAGGAATCGATCTCCGATCAGTTGCCCAGTTTTTCTTCTACTGTGGTGGCTAGCCCTATTTATAGAGGCCCCAGTACTCTTCCCAAATATTGAGCGGGAAGGGATTCCACAACAGCCAATTTGAAAGGGGACAGCTAGTACGAGCTATCTTCACTAAAGGTGGTCTTTGCCTGCCAAAGGCGCTAGTGATGACGCCGTCTTGGGCTCCGTGATGACCTCCTTCCTGCCGTCCTGCTGGTCTTGGTCTTGTTGCACTGATATGGGATCCTTTGCATGATGCCTCGGTACTCCACGCCTGCGCTTGCCCCCTTAGCACCAAAGAGGAAACAAGGACACTGTGCGGGCTGGCGCCCGCCTAGCCTTGGTCGTCATGGCTTGCGTCACAGGAACCTCATGAGGTACCCTTTGCCTTGATCTCTCTGCCTGCCTCGCGAGCTTTCCTGGTGAGCCCCCCCTGAGGAAGCCTCGTGTCATGCGCCCCTTGAGGCTTGGACCCTCGCGAGGGTCTTGAGTGTTGGTTGATGAAGTCGGGCCGTACTGGGCCACTGGTGGAGCCACGCCGCGGGCCGCAGGTAGGCAATTATGGGGAGCCCCGTTCCCAGAACGCCGATAGTAGCCCCCGGGCCCAAGGTGCGCTCAGACTTGGCTTAGCAGCGAAGCCAAAGGGAAGTGCGGAGCGCCGCGGGCCCCAACAGCCTGCGGCCTTGGTCGACACGTGATGACTCATTGGACGTCGGAAGGCTCCCCGGGATGGACCCGATCCGCTCACGCCGAAGAAGAGGCCCGTCCACCGCCGTGGCGAGGCCACGAGGCTGGAGATAACAAGGCCTTGGTGCGAGCGGCCACCTCGTCGGTTCCCGCTACTCCAATACGCCCCAACCAAGGGCTCTCGAGAAAGGGGCGGCGAGCGGCACCGCCTGCACCGCAGCCACGGTCGGCGCGCCGTGGTGGCGCGCGCCGTCGCTCCTGGAATCCATGTCGTGGATTCCTCTTGTGAGCTAGTGATGCCTCCGAGCACCTGGATCCGTTTCCCTTTGTTCTTTTCCACCGAGGTGCCGCCGAGGGGGCCCCTCGCGCTTTGGCTGCAGCACGCTGACTATGGTGCCCCGGCGACCGGAGCGGAGGTTGAGGTCGTTTCCCCGGGCAAGATCTTTATGACCCGAGCCTGGTGCGAGGTCGCCCGAGTCTGCCGAATGGGGCAGCGCCCTCGTGATCCATTTTGAATACGATGGCGCCTCCTTGTTGTCCTTCAAGGTCTTCGACACGGAAGGCCGCCTGGAGTGTTGCCCCGGAGGAGGCAGTCAAGACATCGACGCGGCAAGGGCTGGGCCTGCCGTCCGCTCCTCCATCGTCTCCTTAGGCAGCAGCAGCGACGCTCGGGAGTCCAGCGACTCTCCTGAACTCTTCGAGACTTCGGAGACGAGCGACAACAGCTATGTACCCCCGAGCTCTCGCCGTGCCCGGAGCAAGGCGGCAGCATCGGGCCGTCGCCGCTGCTGATCTGGATGGGGTTGGCGCCGGTCGCCCATGGCCTACTATTGATGATGGTGTCAGCCACGGAGGCGCGTGTAGTTAGGGATCCTCAGAGTTCTCATCTTTTGTTCCCTGCGAGGAATCTAGAAAACACCCCGCAGGGGCGTGTAAAGGGTCTGTGATGTCTTTTGTCGATGTTATCCTTATTATCAAATCATGCGAGTGCTTGTCCTATCCTGGCTTTGTTCCCCCTTTCTAACCACGTGACGACTTGCCGCTCTATGTTGACAGGTCTCGGTCCCCAGGTAGGCTGCAGGAGTCACTGGTATGCCAGGTCGCGATGCCGTGGTCAAGGCCAGGAGGTGAGCGGCCTGAGGTCCAGTAAGAGCCCCTGAGGCGCGATGCTCAGGAGGTCCCCTTTAGCATGCAAGCAGCAGCCGAGAGGTGAGAAAGGAAGGCAACATTGCCGTCACAGAGCCGCATCAAGTGAGAATTCCACGTCATATCGATTAGCTGTTCCCATCGTGGAACTTATCTCGGTGATCTGGAGTCGTTTCCCTCCGTTGCGCCAGACTTATGCATCAGCAGCCGTGGTGCAGCTAGGTTAGGCCCGTGCGAGCCTCCCCTTTCTTCCCCGCACTCTCCTTCGTGCTCAACGTCCTTAGTTCTCGGCCCTCGAGCAAGCTCAGCCACGCTGGTATGCTAGGTCGCGATGCCGTGGTCAAGGCTAGGGGGTGAGGGCTGGAGAGCCAGTAACAGCTCCTAAGTCACGATGCTCAGGAGCCCCCCTTTTAACGCGCAAGCGGATCACATGGGAAAGAGAGGGAGCTCGCGGTGCCGCCTGCTGTAGTCCTCGGGAGGTTACTGCAAATTAGCATGAGAAGGGCACGGGTTGCCATTATGATTGCCGGCCGGCTATTGGTTGCTCCGAGAGAAGGGTGAGGGAACTAAGGGCCTGGTGAGGTGAAGCGCGCGGGGCTGCCGTGGGCTAGAGCTCGGCCGCTCAGATTTGTCGGTGTTGCAGGGACGGACCCGTGCGCAAGCACCGTGCCAGCATGGGCGTCTCACGTGGTAGGTGGCAATCAAGCATGTGATGATCATAGGTAGATTAGGCATGAAAGGAAAATTAGCTTAGGTAAATGTAGGAAGGATACATGCCACTAGGTCGGACCCAAGCGGCTTGGGGATGATGCAGCCCAAGGGGCGCCCCCAGCAAGGTAAGCTAAAAACATAAAAGAGATACATGCCACAGGGATGGACCAACATGGCCTGGGAATAGTGCAGCCCTGAGGGCGCTTCCAGCTGAAATGAACTTGGAAGATGTCACCTGGTTCCGTTGTAGAGGAGGTGTTGGAGTAGCTGAAGATGCACGGCGAAGGGGCCAACCCTCATGAGCCACCGGGGCCCTGAGCCTCGGGAGGCTCTGGGGGTCCGGGTGGTTCCTTGAGGACCGTCTCCAACTTCGCTAGGACCGCGTTGTGCCTGGCCTCCTGAGCCGCCAGAATGCTCCGCAGGTGATGCTGGTAGGTGGCATCCGCGTTCGGCAGGCCGAAGGGCATGCGAACGTAGTTGTGTAGCGGACCCTTGTAGCATCCCACGTGCGAAGGCCAGAGCCGCTCCTGAGATGCGGCTCGGTTGATCCCTGGGATGTCAACGCAGATCCGCAGCCCACCAGCCTCGCCTTGACGAAGAGTTGCACCAGGTAGGCGGTGGTCGCCGCACATGGTCCTTGCTTCCTGAAGGTCCTGAGTGGTCTTATCAATGAACTCTTGAACATTGGGCGTTCCACGCCCTGTGCCTTCCTGAGGGAAACGTGCAGCAAAGCACGCCTCCAAGTCGTGCTCGAGCGCCTCCCTCGTGATATTGGCGAGGTCTGAGGCCCTCCAAAAGAGAGCCCCCAAGCCCTGCCTGAGGAGGGCGCCGGGCGCGCCTTCCTATGCGATGGAAGGAGGTGCCCCAAGTGCGAGAGCTGATCCTGACGCGGGGCCACCCGAGATGCTGACCTCATGAGGCCTTGAGCGGAGCGGTTGCTTCTTCTTCTTGGGGATGGCCTTAGGAGAGTTCTCGCCTTTGCTGTCCGGGTCCTCGATTGCTGCAGCTTGGAAGGCACACTCGAGGGAGCACACCGCATCTCTCTCTTCACAGGGGACTGTGATGATTCCGCCGCTTCTTGGCATCTTGAGGACGTTGTAACCGTGGTGGGTCACCGCCATGAACTTGGCCAGGGCTGGATACCCAAGGATGGCATTGTACGGCAGGTGGATGTGGGCGACGTCAAAGTCGATGAGCTCAGTGCGGTAGTTGTCGTGATGTCTGAAGGTGACAGGGATGCGAACCTGCCCTATCGGGGTGGTGGAACCGTCGGTAACTCCCGAGAAAGGCTTGGTAGGCTGGAGCAGATCATATGGCACTTGAAGGTTGTCAAACATCTCGACGGACAGGATGTTAAGCCCTGCGCCACCATCGATGAGGGTCCTGGTGACTTGCACATTGCTGATGACTGGTGAACAGAGCATCGGGAGGACGCCAGAAGTAGCCGCGCACTTGAATTGATCTGCCGAGCTGAAGGTGATGGCGCACTTGGACAACCTGAGCGGGCGCGTGGCCTCGAGCTTGTGGAGGACTACGTTCACCTCGCGAGAAAACTCCTTAAAGATGCACTGAGAGGCTGGGTCCTGGGTTCCGCCCAAGATGCAAGCGATAGCACGTGGTTCCTGGAAGCCCCCAGCACTCTCATCCTGGTGATGGTCGTCATTCCTTCTTGGCGGCGGCAGCGGAGGAAGGCCTGCGTTGCCCTGGGGCGGTCGTCGCGAGACTGATCCCTCCAGGCGCCCTCAGGAGGCTGGTCCCTCCAGGAGCCCTTGCGAGGCTAGTCCGGCCTACGATCCTCACGAGGTCAGTCATGCCACTCCTGGCGAGGGCCACAGTCGTCCCATCATCCTCCGCCATGTCCTCCTCCTCGGTCATAGCCCCGGTCGTTGCACTCGGGGCGTCGATCGAAGCGTCCTTCTCAAACGGCCCTGAGCTCCTCGCAATCATTGGTGTTGTGGGTTTGGAGATTATGGTAGGCACAGAATGGTCGGCTGCCCTTGGACGACTCCGGCTGGTCCCTGCCGTGCTTAATGTCTGGCTTCGCTGCGAGCACGGCTGCTCCCTTGTGCTTCACGTCCTTGGCCTTGGTCTTCTTTTCTTCTGGGTCGGCAGCTGGGAGCTCGAGGAGGGAGAGGCATCCCTCCTCAGCTCTTGCGCACTTGGTCGCCAGGTTGAACAGCTCCAGGGATGTGTATAACTTTTCATGGATGGCGAGCTCCTCCTTTATCGTAATGTCACAGACACCATCAGAGAACGTTGAGATGATGGCCTCGTCCATCACCTTGGGGATCTTGAGGCGGACGCTGTTGAAGCGCTGGATGTATTTTCGTAGGGTCTCCCAGGCTGTTGCTTGATGCGGCGCAGGTCACCCGCGGCCGGGGGGGCGATCGGCAGTGCCCTAGAAGTTAGTGATGAAGCGGCTGCACACCTCATCCCAAGAGGAGATCGAGCCGAGAGGAAGGTTCAAGAGCCACGAGCAGGCGCCGTCCTTGAGCGTCATGGGAAACCAGTTTGCCATGACCTTCTCGTCTATGTTGGCCGCCTTGATGCTTAGCTCGTAGAGCTGCAAGAACTCCGCAGGGTCGGGGCTGTCATCATAGCAAGGAGGCAGGTCCAGCTTGAACATTGTCGGTGTACTAGAGTAGGGGTACCCTAGTATCCCGAACTTGTGCATGGGCAGTTGCAGCGCCCCGCGGCAAGGCTTGCCGGATAACCGCCGAGGCCCTCCATGGTTCCTTTGGAGCCATTCAGGAACAAAGTATGTAAGCTCAGGAGACAAGGTCCCGGCAAGAGGAGCTTGCCGGGAAGGACAACCAAGGCATTTCAAGGAACTTGCCGCGCCGCGCCGCGCGTCCCGGCAAGGCCCGGTGAGCGACAAGCTTCCGGACCCGACAAGACAACAACCACGGCAAGGCGCTTGCCGTGGCAGGCTACCACTCTGTACCCACGCTCCAGCACATCCACCAACGTGTCGCTCTGGGGGCCTTTCCAGGCGCGCATGGTGAGAGGCTGTGCAGCCAGCGGTGCGCGGTGGCATGCGAAGCTGACAAGACTGCCATCGTGGCGAGCGGTGGCACCCCTGACGGTCCCTTTTTACACTGTTTGGGCGACGCAGACGGGCATTTAATGCCTTTGTCCCCTGCCGTCAGGGTTAGGTAGGATGCACTGTGCAGGTGGTTGTACCAACCGCAACTTCTTTTCCATTTTTACCCTCGACTGCGTTGCCACTTGTGGGTGACCCCTTGAACATATAAAAGGAGGCCCATGCTCAACATAGGGGGGGGGGGGTTAGAGCCCAGAATATCACACACGCTCGGTTTCGTTAGCAGCTAGAGTGTACTGTAACAATCAGCGCTCCCGAGCAAGAACACAATACAATCAGACAAGCAGCAGTAGGAGTATTATCTCTCCGGAGAGCTCCGAAGCTGGGTAAACTGCTCATGTGCTTCGCCTCGATCTGCTCTTCGTGTGACCTCCGCCCCCCGCCGAACCGAAAGGGGCTTGGTCCGCCGGTCCCATAGGTGTTCGTGGATCAGTTTCCCCGACATCTTTGGCGCGCCAGGTAGGGGGCGTCGGGATTGCGTGAACCTGATCCGGCGTTCACATGAGCTAGATCTTCATTTTCTTGATCGACATGCCACCGAAGAAGAAAACTTCGGCGGCAGCTACTCCGTCCACGTCGCTTCCACCACCACCGGAGCAAACGGGTGGTGGAGTAGACGCTGGCGGAAGAACGGACGTCGACGAGGAAGCTCACGATGCTGCCAGGTCCAAGGACAAGGCTGCACAGACCTTGGCGTCCGTACATGTCCCACGCCCATCTCAGGAGGCGCAGGACCGACAGCGTCATGGTATTCGCAGTACCATACATTCGTTGGGACAAGATCGAGCTGGTGGATCTCGGGGTGCTCAAGACCAGCATGCACGCCAACGTGCTGGCACGAGCGAGACACGGTCGCCTGGACGGGATGCTGCTCCTTCTAACATAGTTAGAAGTCCGAGCATATCCCGCTCCTCGCACCGTTCGCCACTGTCGCCCACCACTCCAGCAGAAGCTTTGGCGCGAGCTCAGCTGCTCCTGGATTACCCTCCAGCGGAAGACAAGATCGACCAATGGAGGGCCACCATTCAGAGTCTCATCAGCTTCGCCAACGGCGACACTCCGCGGCAGCCAACTGCATCGCAGCCGCGGCAGGACTGCTAGGCACGAGCCGGTGGTGACGAAACCGGTGGGGGTGCAACCACCATGCACTCTCCACCCCGAAGGCCAAGATCGCCAACTTGCCGGATCCACCTCGACAGCGACTCCACTGCGTCATTGAATCCACGAGCTCGTCGCGATCAGCGCCAAGTTCTTCACGAACGACAGCAAGAAGACGCTCGTACTCGCATCGAGCGCCAAAGAGAAGCGCGACGTCAATCCGATAAGCGCGCTGGGCCCTCTATTGACATGCATGCGCCAGGGGAACCAGGCGACTTGCCGTACGCGGTAGCTTGCCCTGCGTTCACTCGTGAGCTGCGGCAGGTCCAGTGGCCCAGCACGAAGAATTTTAAACCAGATGTACCAGAGAAGTACGACGGCAAGACGCATCCGTCGGAGTTCCTCATCATCTACACCATCACGGTGCAAGCTGCCGGGGGACGGGACGACAAGATCCTTGCCAACTACTTCCCGCTGGTACTCAAGTCCAATGTCAGATCCTGGCTCATGCACTTGCCGGACAACT
This sequence comes from Triticum dicoccoides, assembly GCF_002162155.2. Taxonomy (NCBI): domain Eukaryota; kingdom Viridiplantae; phylum Streptophyta; class Magnoliopsida; order Poales; family Poaceae; genus Triticum; species Triticum dicoccoides. The sequence continues at coordinate 336,083,039 of NC_041383.1, read as the reverse complement.
CCATATCCTCCTGGGCTGACCTATGCCATCAGTTTGTCGGTGCCTTTACGGGCAGCCACAAGCCTCATGGCCAAGAGAGCGACCTTCATCTGCTCGCCCAGAAGGAAGGAGAGCCCCTGCGCAAGTACATTCAGAGATTCAGCCGTGTACAGCACAACATCCCAGATGTCCACCCTGCTGCGGTAATTAGCGCGTTCCATCAGAACAGGCGAAACCGCAGGATGCGGGAGGAGATGGCGATGTGCAAGATCAGAGACGTCAGTGAGCTATATGCCCTGGTCGACAAGTGTGCGCGTGCTGAGGAAGGGAGGAAACTCCTCGGAGAGAATGCAGGAGCAGGAGGGTCTGATAGTGAGGAGACTGCCCCGGCAAAGAAAAACCGGCGGCGGAACAACAGGAAGAAAAGAGGCAAAGAGGTGCTGGTCGTTGAGCAGTCCAGCAAGAAGCCCAAAGCTGGTAGCTCCGGCAAGGAGGTTGCCGCAGATGTGGCGGTCGCCGACAAGTAGGACGGCACCAACAAGCAATACTGCAAGATCCACCGCACCAAGGGCCATGATCTCCAGAGCTGCAAGAAGGTCGAGCTGCTTGTAGAACAGCAAAAGGCTAAATACGAGCGGCGTGACAAGGAGAAGGCCCAGGAAGGTGCTGGAGGAGCCAGCAAGAAACGTCCCGGCCGAGGAGTACGCGGCGGCAAGGCCAAGCAGCGGCAAGGAGACAGACCTCCCCGCGGCCGCGACAAGGATGAAGACGACGACGACGATGAAGATATGGATGATGACGAGGCCGATGAGCAGGAGTTCCAGAAAGCCACAGAGGTCCTATGCATTGACGGCGGTGCTTCTCTGCATACTTCACACCGCCAGCTCAAGCAGTGGGTGCGGGAAGTTAATGCGGCAGAACCACCCATCGAGTCATGCAAGCCTCTAAAATGGTCCAGCACGCCTATCATCTTTGATATTGAGGATCACCCTGATCGCATAACTGCGGTCGGGTGCTTGCCGATGTTGGTTTCACCAACTATCCACAACCTCAAGGTCACCAAGATGCTAGTTGACGGCGGGGCCGGCTTGAACTTGATCTCCTCTGCGGTACTCCAGAAACTCCAAATCCCTGATAGCGAGCTCGAAAAGACCGGCACGTTCCAACGAATCAATCCGGGAAGGAGCAAGCCGAAGGGAAAGATCACATTGCCAGTGACATTTGGCAGCAAGCTGAACTTCAGGACTGAGAGGGTCACTTTTGACGTTGCTGACTTTCCATTGCCTTACAATGGGATACTTGGCCGTCCAGCACTCGCCAAGTTCATGGCAGCCTCTCATTATGCATACAACGTACTGAAGATGCGAGGCCCGATAAGTGTCATCTCTGTCCCTGGCGACAAGAAGGATGCTCTTATCTGCGCCGACAAGATCTATCGGGAAGCAGCAGCCGCAACAGATCGCAACTCACTTGCCGCTGAAGCTCCCGGGGGGAAGAAGAAGACCAAGTCCGGCAAGAGCTCTGATGCCCACTCCGGGAAGCGCACCTCTTCAGAGTGCTGCGCTACCGTCAAGGACGCACCATCGAGCTCCACCGGCAAGTGTGAGAAGACAATGGCAGCTCCACCAGAGACCAAGAAGGTGTCCGCCAAGGAGGACGGCACTGGTGGTACCTTCACCATGAGTGCCACTCTCGACCCTAAATAGGAAAGCGTGCTCGTTGCTTTCCTGCGGGCGAACGTCGACGTGTTTGCATGGCAACTGTCTGACATCCCCAGTGTTCCCAGGAAAGTAATCGAGCACCATCATGCTGTCTATCCTCATGCGCGGCCCGTCAAGCAGAAAGTCAGGAAACAGGCATTGGAGCGCCAAGAATTCATTGCAGAAGAGATCAAGAAATTGGAAGCAGTAGGCCTTGTTAGAGGAGTGCTCCATCCTACGTGGTTGGCTAATCCTGTAGCCGTGCGCAAGGCAAATGGGAAATGGAGGCTTTCTATTGACTTTACCGATGTTAATAAAGCTTGTCCCAAAGACCCATTTCCCTTGCCGCGCATCGACCAGATTGTTGACTCCACGGCCGGATGTGACTTGCTTTCATTTCTTGATGCATACTCAGGATATCATCAGATCTTCATGGCAGAAGAGGATGAGGAGAAGACCGCATTCATTACCCCATGTGGCACATACTGTTTCGTACGGATGCCTTTCGGTTTGAAGAATGCTGGTTCAACATACCGGCGGACCAAGCCCCTTTCGGTTCGGCGGGGGGCGGAGGTCAAGGTACTCTGGTGTGCAGAAATTGCTTTTCAGCCTCCTCATGGCCTCGAGAAAGCTGTGCCATTACTTCCAAGCACATGAGATCACAGTTGTCACTCGCTTTCCGTTGAAGAGGATACTGCAAAATCCAGAAGCAACAGGCAGGATTGTCGAGTGAGCACTAGAACTGTCAAGCTTTGGCCTCAAGTTTGAGAGCACTTCAACTATCCAAAGCAGAGCATTGGCAGAGTTCATAGCAGAGTGGACGCCAACACCAGATGAAGAAATTCCAGAGACGAGCATCCCCATCAAGGAAGCAAGCAAAGAGTGGCTGATGTACTTTGATGGTGCCTTCTCGCTGCAAGGCGCCAGTGCTGGCGTGCTACTTGTTGCACCCACCGGAGAGCATCTCAAGTACGTAGTCCAGATGCACTTTACCAAGGAGCAAGCAACGAACAATACTGCAGAGTATGAAGGTTTGCTTGCCGGCCTCAGGATCGCAGCAGACCTTGGGATCAAGAAGCTCATTGTCAGGGGTGACTCACAGCTTGTCGTCCGCCAAGTGAACAAGAGTTATCAGAGTCCGTTAATGGAAGCTTACGTTGATGAAGTGAGAAAACTAGAAGAGCACTTTGACAGCCTGCAGATGGAGCATGTTCCAAGAGCTCAGAACGACATTGCCGACGGCCCGTCAAAGTACGCCGCACTTAAGTTACCTGTGAAACCAGGGATCTTTGTGCTCAAGCTGACTCAACCATCCATAACGCCATCAACTGGACAGAGCAAGAAGAGGAAGTTGTTTTCTGGTGACTATTTTCCGGTAGAGCTTCCCGAAGCCGCCGCCAGGAAGTTCCTCAGGATCAACACCAAGAGTGCTGAGGAGCAGTCTGCTCCGGCAAACCTTAGGGTTTGTTCTGTTGAAGCAGACGCTCCTGACAAGTTTTGCTCCGGCAAGCTTGCCGGGGAACATCAAGCTCCGGCAGAGCCACAAGTTCTTGCCGTAGAAGCGGATGTCCCGCAGCAGTAGATGTGCCTTTAGTCCTTGTTGTCGAGCCACAAGCTCCAGCATGGGCACAGCAGATTGTCCATTTCCTTCAGACAGGAGAACTTCCCGAAGAGCAAGAAGAAGCGGAAAGAGTAGCCCGGCAGTCAAGTATGTACCAGTTTGTCGACAACATACTGTACAGAAGAAGACTCAACGGTGTGAAATTGAAGTGTATTCACCGGGAAGACGGACAAAAGCTGTTGGCAGAGATACATGTAGGCATATGTGGTCACCACATTGGCGCAAGAGCACTTGCCGGCAAGCGTTCCGGCAAGGTTTCTTTTGGCCGACAGCCCTCCAGGATGCAACTACACAAGTAACCAAGTGTGAAGCGTGCTAGTTCCATTCCATGCAGATACACCAGCCAGCTCAAGCTCTCCAGACGATCCCTTTATCCTGGCCATTTTCGGTCTGGGGGCTCGATATCCTCGGCCCCTTCCCCCGAGCTGTCGGGGGCTTTGAGTACTTGTACGTTGCAATCGACAAGTTCACAAAGTGGCCAGAAGTGGAACCAGTGAGGAAGGTGACAGCACAGTCAGCAGTCAAGTTCTTCAAGTCGATTGTTTGCCGTTTCGGGATCCCTAACAGGATCATCACCGACAACGGCACGCAATTTACGAGCCGCACCTTCATGCAGTACGTCCAGGATCTTGGCGCCAAGGTCTGCTTCGCTTCTGTTGCTCGTCCGAGAAGCAACAGTCAAGCGGAGAGGGCAAATGCTGAAGTGCTGCGCGGGCTCAAGACCAGAACTTTCAACAGGCTGCGCAAGTGCGGAAGGAACTGGATTGAGGAGCTGCCGATGGTTCTTTGGTCGATCAGGTCGACGCCAAATCGAGCCACTGGCCAGACACCTTTCGCTCTAGTCTATGGAGCAGAGGAAGTTCTCCCCATGGAACTCGTATACGGGTCACGTCGAGTGCTCGCTTATGATGAGCTTGAGCAAGAGCAGCTGCGACAACATGACGCGCTGCTCCTTGAGGAGGACCGTCTTCAGGCTGCTGTACGAGCTGCTCGATACCAGCAAGCTTTGCGCCGCTACCATAGCCGCAAAGTTAACGCCAGAAGTTTCGAGGAAGGCGACCTTGTTCTTCGGCGTGTTCAGTCCGCAAAGAATTCCAACAAGTTGACGCCAAAGTGGGAAGCCCTTATCGGGTGAAACGAGTCACTAGGCCTGGCGCTGTCCGCCTTGAGACCGAAGATGGCGTACCGGTGAGCAACTCCTGGAACATTGAGCATCTTCGTAAGTTTTACCCGTAGGGAGCGGTTGCCGGAACCCGTTCCGGCAACCACCTTTTGTACAAGTCTTGCCGATGTTGCATGTAATCCTTTGTACAAAGCCGGGCGCAGATCCCGTGCATAAGTAAAGCTCATGTGCTCCGCACATGTTGTCAATTTCATGCTTTTTACTTTATATTTGCATGCGTTATCTGACACTTTGTGCAGCACCTACCCCCGGTAAGCAATAACGAGCCATAAGGCTCCATGCCTTTATATTTTCTCTTCTTTCTTTTTCTCAAAAAGGAAAGGAAGATTCCCTCGCAGACAAGTTTGCCGGGGGGAATGAAGAAGATAATGGTGTGGACTAGGCATCGTTCAAGGAAGTTTCGCCTTACCGGGAAGCAAACGATAGAAAAGCTAAGTTGCCAAAGTTTGAGCAATCAGTTTTAAATTTTTAAGTTATCTCCTCGAACGACCGTACTTTGTATGGAAAACCTGTGCGCGAAGGAACCAACTCGTAGCTAGTTGCGCCCTTACTTTGTTTCGAGTCCGCTCAACAATTTAAGTGAGCTGCGACTAGTTGCGACAAGGTTTCTTGTCGGAAGCAGCACCGCCAGCAGGCTGCTGACGTCCCGCACTCAGCGCTCGCGGCCCAGGTGCCTGCACCGACAAGTTCCCTAAAAGCGTAGGGTAAAAACATACAAAGGAAGGGATCAATTAAAAGGAATAACATAGCAAATCTCTACCCAAAATAGAGTTATATTACAAGATAGCTTATCGCGTCTCTAATAGATGTTCTCGTAACATGACCAGCAGCGACAAAGAGAAAACAGGCGGCCTAATCTACGCGATCGCCCTCAACCCTCTTGATCTCGCTCACCTTGTCCACAATGGGTGCGACAAGGGCCTTGAGCGCATCCAGATCAGCATCCAGCGGCAAGGATTTGAGGACGTTGGTGAGGTTGAGGCCTGGATTGCGGAAGGCCACCTTCACCAGCACCTTCTGAAGAACCCTCGCGCAGATCCTGCGCGACTCGTCGGCCAGCTGCTTTGGGATCTTCTCCCGGAGTCGCTGGAGGACCGTCGCCACGCCCTTGAAGAACAGGCTGAGCTTGGCGCTGGGTTGGAGGTGCTCGTCGGAGGAGTACCCGAGCTCCTCCATCCCCAGCTGTGGCAGCTCCCCGTCGATGGCGGCGGCAATATTCACTAGACCCTTAGTCTAGTGCTCCACAGTCTCTCTGAAGGCATTGTGGGCGGCAGCAGCATTCGCCAGCAGCGCCTCGTCGGCCTTGATCTTCTCCGACAAGGCACCTCCCGCTCCCTGGCACCGTCCAGCATCTGAGTCAAAGTAGCCAACTTCAACTCAAGATCCGCATTGGAGTCCTTGGCGGCGCTAAGCTCCTTGCTCCTCTCTGCGAGGAGACCTTGCAGCTCACCATGAGCGGCAGCATCCTTCTCGCGCTCACGCTTGAGAGAGGCAAGCTCCTCGCCGCTCGCCCGGAGATCGGCTTCCAGCTGCGCCACCTTTGTCTCCAGCTCCTTCTTGGCGGCCTCGGCAGCTGCGGCAGCATCCTTTGCCTCCTTGAGAGCCCCGCCAATCGCTTGCTCGCACGCGGCAAGATCCTCCTCGTGGCTGTCAAGATTGACCTTGCACTGCGCCAACTCTCCTTCCTGCGCGAATAAGCTTTCGGCGACAAGCCGTTGCTTCTCTTCAGCTTCAGCCTTCTCGGGGAGGAAGGCTTTCCGCTCCTCGAGAAGTTGCTCCCGCTCCTCCGCCAAGGACCGGAGAGCTTCCTGCCTGAGACCTCGGAGCTCCTCCGCGCGCTTCTCAATATCAACTCCCGCCTTCGCGACAAGCGCTTCTCGGGAGGCCAGCTTGGCTTGTCGGGCACGGTAGAGCGACGTCAGCTTCCGCAGCAGCCGCTCCTCTTCAGGCTCGTCGCTGCTGCTGCTTGGCGCGTCGACTACCGTCAACCCTGCTGAGGCGAGCACCTCTCCATCCAAGGTTTCTCCCTCGACCGGCGCCCTGGAGCTTGACGCCCAGGGGAGCTTGATGAAGATACCGTCGCTGGCCTTCAAGTAGGCGCCGGACTAGGGCTCTTCGGAGCCTGGCGCTGCAGCATCGGCGGATGGATCGGCGGTCGGCGTAGCGCCTAGCGCTCCTGCGGCCTCGGGGCCGTCAGTGCGATCGCCGGATCCCTCGCCTGCTTCTGCGCGGCAGCCTTGGCGGCTTCTTCGCCGGCGGGATCATCATCATCGGCCTCTTCTTCGGTGGCCGCGGCGTCGTCGTTGTTGCCGCGCATGTTCTCCTCACCGGCGGCCTGGTTTCCATGGGCTCCGTGGCAAGTGGATCTGACGACCGAAGAGGGGAGAAAGGTCAAGCGAATATTCAAAAAGAAAATCGGAAGAAGACGAACCCAAGGGAAGTTTTCAGGAAAAAGGGGTACCTGTGCTAGGATCTACAGTCGTGGTCTCAACCACCGAAGGATCACTGGCGCTATCCCTTGCCGGAGAACTGCCCCTTGCCGGAGAATTCTCCCTTGCCGGAGAACGCTCCCTTGCCGGGGAATTCTCCCTCGGCGGCGTAGTCGAAGCAGATAGCACTTCGGGAGCGGCCTCCAGGCCCTCCTGGTGAGGCTGCTCTGCTCCTACACAAATCCAACAGTCAAGATATCAGTAGAGAAAAGAGCACCCATGCACGCCTGACGGCAGGAAGTAAACTATAAACTTACGCTGGGGGCTGCGCTGGGGGCTGCTTTGGGGTGTAGTTGCCGGGTCCGTCAAGGTGGTCTCAGACACACCCCCTGCTGACACGGTGGGATCATCTTCAATGACAATCACCGGGGCCTGGGCTCTCTTTGCCGCTCTCTGGGCCAGCGTCCTGAAAAGGAATGGATTCAGATCGAATTAAGTCAGATACAAGACAAAAGCCAACAAAGATCGAAGAACAACAAGAACGGCAAGGGATTTTACTCTTCTTCTTCCTCGTCGGAGCTTAGCGCGGAGAGATCGAAGTCCGGCTCGCCTCCGGTGCAATGAGGCGGAGGAGTAGGCTCCCTCGCCCGCTTGGCAGGAGCAGTGGCGGTGGACCGGGAAGACCCCGCTCCAGTTGCCGCAGCGGCGTGAGGCGCTCCCGCGGTAACAGTGCTTGCCGCAGTAGAGCGTGTCGCACGGCTCGGCGGCTGTTGGCTCGTCTGTCGCCCCGCTGCGTCCCCGACCTTGCGAAGATGCCTTCTTGGCGGGGCCGGGGGCTCCGCCTGCGGCAAGCTGTCTGAAGGCTCGGGCCCGACAAGCTCTTCCTCGCCGGGCTCGCTTGGCTCAGCTTCAGGCCCGGCGAGCTCTTCCTCGTCGGCGAACTCCTCTCGCTCGGCAAGGCTTGCCACCTCTGCTGCCTCTGCCTCCTCCACGGTGAACCCAAACACGCCCGCGGCAGCGGCTGCTGCCGCCTCTTCCAGCCTGGTGGCGATGCGCTGCATCTCCGCATCGGTGGTGTCGCGGGTGAGGCTCTTCTGCTCATCAGCGCGGACCGGCACTTCGACCAAGCCGTCGAAGAACTCCTGCACGATGGTGTCTGCTGGCTCTTGCCAGGTTGGAACGATTCCGTGAGAGTCGAACAACGGCATCATTGCGCGGATGCGGTCAAGCGAAGAATTGTTGCACAGCGGAACGACGTCCCGCGACAACATGAATGGATGCTGGGGATCGCGCTTGAACAGCTCCAGGAGCATCGCGTCCAGCTCCAGAATAGTGAAGTTGAAGTTGAGGCCTGGGCGCAGCCTCATGATATCCGCCGAGTTTTGGAACTCCCACGCGGGTCTCCCCCTCTCCTGCAGGAGGGCGATGCGTCGGCGAAGGAAATCTGCGCCTACAGCGCCTATAGTGAGCCCGGCAAGCCTGAGGCGAAGGATGCGGGTGACGGCAATCTTCAGCCTATCATCTTCCGGGGCCACATTACTCCAATCGTTGCCGCGTACTATTGGGGCTTGGCGCAGGGCAGTAAATGGCTGCGGGTTCTCCTCGACGACCCAGCACCACTCTGCTCTCCATTCATCCCATTTGCTGCGGAGCTCTCCCTCCAGATAGGCTTCCTTCTTGCCGACCATCAAGATCCAAGCGATTCCTCCGGCAAGGGGCTCTCCTCTCTCGACTCGAGGCATGAAGAAGTGGCGGAAAAGGGCTACGTTTGGGTGGACTCCGACAAAGTTTTCGCACAGATGTGCGAAAACTGCCATGGTCAGAACGGCATTGGGGGTGAAATCAAGGAGGAGGAACCTGTAGGTGTTCATGATATCGCAGAAGAATTCAGAGAAGGGCGGGCAGAGCCCGCAGTAGAAGAACAGCGCGAAGAAGGGATACCCGTTCGGAGCCAATCTTGAAGCCGTAGCCGGGAGTACCCTCGTGCGCGGATGTGCTCGCGTCTTCGTCGACCAGAAAAGGTAGTAGTACTCCCTCAGCTCCTTTGCGTCAAGCTGAGGGGGGAAGACGGCCCGCTCCTTCCGCAGTGCCGCGAGCCGCTGCGCCTCGACCGATTTCATGCCCTTCCCCTTGTCGGCTTTCAGAGCCATGGCGGAGGTGGCGGGGGAGGTCGACGGCGTTGGTGGCGCCGGTGGCAATGGGGGGCGGAGCGCTGCTCTCTTTCGGCTTCGGGAAGAAGGGGGGAGCGGCGGAGATTTTCGAGAATGAAGTAGCAACCGGCGAAGTAGGCAAACTGCCCCTGCTTCCCCTGCTTATAAAGAGGGAGGGGGCGGACGTTTCGCCCTTCCGAATAAAGAAACCACCCACGATATCTCCCACGATGCCGCATTCAACGCGTGCCGTTGGGGAGGGCGCGGTGGATACGGAGGAAGATACGGCATAATCCAGGCCGCGCATGCCCATGCCCTGTTTTGGGCCTGGCCCAACAGCGCTCGGCACTGTGTGTGGCCCAGGCCCGGGGGCTCCTGTCGGTGTACTAGAGTAGGGGTACCCTAGTATCCCGAACTTGTGCACGGGCAGTTGCAGGGCCCCGCGGCAAGGCTTGCCGGATGACCGCCGAGGCCCTCCATGGTTCCTTTGGAGCCATTCGGGAACAAAGTATTTAAGCTCAGGAGACAAGGCCCTGACAAGAGGAGCTTGCCGGGAAGGCCAACCAAGGCATTTCAAGGAACTTGCCGCGACGCGCCACGCGTCCCGGCAAGGCCCAGTGAGCGACAAGCTTTCGGACCCGACAAGACAACAGCCGCGGCAAGGCGCTTGCCGCGGCAGGCTACCACTCTGTACCCACGCTCCAGCACATCCACCAACGTGTCGCTCTGGGGGCCTTTCCAGGCGCGCGTGGCGAGAGGCTGTGCAGCCAGCGGTGCACGGTGGCATGCGAAGCTGACAAGACTGCCATCGTGGCGAGCGGTGGCACCCTTGACGGTCCCTTTTTACACTGTTTGGGCGACGCAGACGGGCATTTAATGCCTTTGTCCCCTGCCGTCAGGGTTAGGTAGGATGCACTGTGCAGGTGGTTGTACCAACCGCTACTTATTTTCCATTTTTACCCTCGACTGCGTTGCCACCTGTGGGTGACCCCTTGAACATATAAAAGGAGGCCCATGCACAACGTAGGGGGGGTTAGAGCCCAGAATATCACACACGCTCGGTTTTGTTAGCAGCTAGAGTGTACTGTAGCATTCAGCGGTCCCGAGCAAGAACACAATACAATCAGACAAGCAGCAGTAGGAGTATTATCTCTCCGGAGAGCTCCGAAGCTGGGTAAACTGCTCGTGTGCTTCGCCTCGATCTGCTCTTTGTGTGACCTCCGCCCCCCGCCGAACCGAAAGGGGCTTGGTCCGCCGGTCCCATAGGTGTTCGTGGATCAGTTTCCCCGACAAACATGCCCGGCCAGGCGACGCTACAGAGCTCGGGGGTGAAGGCGCGACAACCTGCACTGGTCACTGGGGCCCTCTACTGATGTGGAGCTTGCTCTTGATGGCACCCGCGCGTAGCTGCCAGAGGCAGCACGCGGTCTTGTCGTGCTGGTGCATGGACGCGGTCTTGTCATGCCGGTGCAGGGAGCACGGGGGCGCCTTCTTGAGGCCGAGGGATTTCTTGACAGCTTCCTTCCCCTCGCGAGTGCACCGGACACGGTGGGTCACGTCCAGGGGCCACGCGCCTTGGCGCCAGGGTGCCGTCTTGGGGCAGAGGCAATGTAGGCGCTCCATGAGCCATGTCGCCCATACCTGTCGGAGGGTGAGGCAGCGAGAAGGACGGCGCGGGAGAGCCCCCTGTGGCGCTGATGAGCTCGGTGATGCGGGCGAGCCATTCTTCATAGAGGTCGTCGACGGGGCGGTAACAAAGGAGCTCGCATGCCATAAGCAGCGTGGCCTACGCGTCCATAGGAGCGCGACGAGCATGGGACGACGAACCGGCTGGGGTCAGTGACGGAGTGGCGGTGCGGCCGTCCCGCCGCACCGAGGGGTGCAGCGAGGATGCTTGCTGCTCGTTCCCCGTCGGGCCGGTGGCTGCATTGGTGGCAGGCGACGGAGAACGATGGGAAGGCCCGTCGACAGGAGCCATCCGGGTGACGCGAGCGGCAAGAGCAGCCCGACGCTCAGCGTGGGCTCGGCGGGCGTCTGACATGGATGCGACCAAGCGATAGAACGCGGATCAGTGGAAGGAATACTTCGGCGCACCCCTACCCGGCGCGCCAAATGTCGGATATCGGGTTCCGGCAAAACCCTTGAGGTTCGAAAACTGGGGTGCGAACGAAGATTTCCCCCTACCAAACATAGCTCTCAACCTCGCCGCGATCCCTAAACTAGCTCGATGAACTGAAAACACAAGAGATAGAACATTTATACAGGTTCGGTCCACCGTTGTGGTGTAATACCCTACTCCTGTGTGGTGGTAGTGGATTGCCTCTTGGGCTAATGATGAACAATACAAGGGAAGAACAGCCTCCTGAGGAGAGGTGTTCTTGTGCTGGGTGGGTGCTTTCCTGGAGGAGGAATCGATCTCCGATCAGTTGCCCAGTTTTTCTTCTACTGTGGTGGCTAGCCCTATTTATAGAGGCCCTAGTCCTCTTCCCAAATATTGAGCGGGAAGGGATTCCACAACATCCAATTTGAAAGGGGACAACTAGTATGAGCTATCCTGACTAAAGGTGGTCTTCTCGTGCCAAAGGCGCTGGTGATGACGCCGTGTTGGGCTCCACGATGACCTCCGTCCTGCCGTCCTGCTGGTCTTGGTCTTGTTGCACCGGTATGGTAACCTTTGCCTAATGCCTCAGTACTCCGCGCCTGCGCTTGCCCCCTTAGCACCAAAGAGGAAATGAGGACACTACGCAGGCTGGTGCCCGCCTGGCCCTGGTCGTCATGGCTTGCATCACAGGAACCTCGCGAGGTACCCTTTACCTTGATCTCTCCGCCTCCCACGCGAACCTGCCTAGTGAGGCCGCCCCTGAGGAGGCCTCGTGTCGTCCGCCCAGCGAGACTTGGCCCCTCGCGAGGGTCTTGAGTATTGGTTGATGAAGTCGGACCGTACTGGGCCACTGGTGGAGCCACGCCGTGGTCCGCCGGCAAGCAAGTCTGGGGACCCCCATTCCCAGAACGCCGACAACCCATGTTTGTAATACTTGGCTCCTCGAAGCCTAAGGAATAAATACTTGAGTTGTAGAGTCATGTTGTGATGCCATGTTGTATTTGCACATATCGAGCATATTGTGTGTATGATTACTGTTGGGAAGGCCCCTAGGGAGGGGCCTGATCCTCTCCCACCAAAGAAGCGACTCCGCCTCCCTCACAATGCCAGCACGGGGCGAGAGGTGACCACGCCTTGGCAATCGAGGCCTCCGCCTGGCTTCCCCCTTCCCCTGTATGCCTGCACCCAGGATGAAGATGTGCGCCATCGAGCAGCCCCCGGCAATGGAGAATGGGCCGCCATTACCCTGTCGACCGTGCCATGGACTCACGCCGAAGGCAGCTCGCGAGAGTTTGTGGTGTGGGTTGTGATGCCGCCCGATTCATGTATCCGGATCCCGAGGTTCTTCGCCAGTGAGCTGCCCCTGAGGGGGCCGCTTGAGCTGTGGATGCAACATGCTAGGTGCTGCAGCCTGGCCACCGGAGCTGAGGCCGAGGTGGTGCCCCCCGGAGATGTCTTCATGACCCACGGATGGGGTGAGGTTGCCCGAGCCTGCCCCGCCATGGGAGCCCTCGCGATTCACTTCGAGTATGATAGCGCGTCCACCATGTTCTTCAAGGTCTTCGACAAGGAGGGCCAACGGCTAGAGTGCTGCCCCGAAGGAAGCAGCCTGCAGGGTGCAACCGTGGGTGTTGGTCCCGCTTCTGTCCCCTTCGGCACCTCTTCTGGCAGTTGCGATGACTCCTGAGAATCCAGTGACTCTCCTGAGCCCAGCGAGTCTCCGGAGTCTAGCGACGACAGCTACGTGCCGCCAAGCTCCCGCCGTGGTCTGAGCACAGCAGCGGTTGCCGCCCGACATCATCGATGACGCTCAATCGCTCAGTAGCAGCCTTCCATCTTTGGCTTTCCCTACGCAGAATGAAAACCAGCCCTCGTGGGGTTTGTAAGACCAAAGTGTATTTATTACCAACATTGCTTTCTTTATTTGATGAAATCGCGTGTCCCAGTTTGGCTCGACTCCCCCTTTTCTTTCCCCTAGACAGCATGACGCTCTATGCCGATGGGACCTAGTCCCCAAGCAGGCTTCAGCCGTCGCTAGTATGCCAGGTCGCAATGTCGTGGTCAAGGCTGGGAGGTGAGCGGCCCAAGGTTCGGTGAGAGCTCATGAGACGCGATGCTCACGAGGTCCCCCTTGGCGTGCAAGCAACCACCCAAGGAACCGAAAAGGGGAGTGAAGCCGCCGGAGTGAGACTGCGAGGTTGGGGCGAGCGGGGTGTGAGACCGGTGTCACAACACATGCGACTTATCTTTTAATAGTCCTGTTGTGATCCGTCGGGAGGAGGGTGCGTGCTCTTGCGTCTGTGGTGGTATCATTAGACACGACTCGCAACGACCACCCTCTCGCCTCGCTTGACTAGGTGCTCTATGTGCTCAGGTCCCGGCCCTCGAGCGAGCTCAGCCGCCACTGGTATGCCAGGTCACGATGTCGTGGTCAAGGCCAGGGGGTGAGGGCTAGAGAGCCAATAGGAGCTCAAGAGATGCGGTGCTCGGGACCCCCTTTAACGTGCAAGCGACTCGCGAGGTAAGGTGGCGATCATCCAAACCGGCCCATGAACCATCATTAGGTGAACCCGCAGGTTAGATGACAGGAGAGGTTGTGAACCCCTGTGGAGCGGGCTGTCCGCCCTAGGGCCCATGGCGAAAGACAAAGGCACAGAGGACCTGGTGAGGTGGCATGCGCGAGGCGGGTCGCGAGCAAGATCTCGTTCCTCGGGTTTGTCAGCATTGCAGGGACGAACCCGAGCACAAGCATTGTGCCGACATCAGTAGCCATGCAGCATGACAGGCGAGGGACAAGCCAGCAAACATAGGGAGACCGCGAGGTGGTTAAGACTCGAGGCTGCAGAGTGATGATCATAGGTAATCTCATAGAAGATGGTTAGACAATCTAGGCGAACGCAAAAAGATACACGCTGCAGGGACGGACCCATATAGCTTGGGGATGATGCAGCCCGTGGGGTGCCCCCAAACTGAACGAACTAGAGAGATGTCACCTGGTACCGTTGCTGAAGAGATGTCGGGGTAATAGAAGACGCGCGCTGCCGGAGTCGCTCCTTACGGGCCGCCCTAGCCCCGAGCCTTTAGAGGCCCAGGGGGCTCGGGAGGCTCCCGAAGATGCCCCTCCATCTCCGCCAGGGTTGCCTGGTGCCTGGCCTCGCGAGCCGTCAGGTCGTCCCTTGTGCAGCGCTGGAATGCCGCAGATGCTACTGGCAGGCCGAAAGGCATGCGGACGTACCTCTGGTGTGGGCCCTCGCATCGGCCGACACAAGACGACTAGAGGAGCTACCGAGACGCGGCCCTGTTGAGCCTTGGGATGTCAATGCAGACGCGAAACTCCTTACCCTCGCCAGGGCAGTGAGCCGCGCCTCGCAGTAGGCGGCGATCGCCTTGCAGAACCCTTCCCTCTTGAATCTCCTCGATGGCCTTGCTGATGAACTCCTGAACGCCTGACGCCTTTCGCCTGACACCTTCTCCTGGGAAGCATGGGCTGAAGCGCGCCTCCACATGGTGCCCGAGTGCCTCCCTCGTGACTCTGGCTAGGTCTGAGACCCTCCCGAGGAGAGCCCCCGAGCCAGCCTGAGAGGGTTGCCGAGCGTGCCTTCCTATGCGATAGGTGAAGGTGCCTCATCCGGGGACGCGAGGCTCAACACGGTGTCCTAGGGTGATGCTTCCTCGTGTGATCCCTGACCCAGCTGCAACTTCTTTGTCTTGGGGGCAACCTCAGGAGGGCGGGCACCGCTCTCATCTTCGGGGTTCTCGACTGCTACCGCCTGGTAGGCGCGCTCTAGGTAACACACCGCGTCCTTTTCCTGGCACGCGACCGTCATGACAAAGCCGCTTCCTGGCATCTGGAGGATGTTGTAGCTATGGTGTGTCACTGCCATGAACTTGGCCAGTGCTGGGTACCCTAGGATGGTGTTGTACGGCAGGTGAATGTCAGCGACATCGTCGTTGATGAGCTCAGTGTGGTAGTTGTTGTGTACGCCGAAGGTGACAGGGAGGCGGACCTACCCTATCGGTTGTGTGGAATCGTTGGTCACTCTTGAGAATGGCTTGGTTGGTTGAAGCCCGTAGTACGACACTTGGAGCCTGTCGAAAGTTTGAACAGATAGGACATTGAGCCCCGCTCCACCATCAATGGGAGTCTTGGTGACGACCATGTTGCTAATGACAGGCGAGCAGAGCATGGGGAGCACGCCAGCAGTGGCTGCACACTTGAGCTAGTCTGAGGAGCTAAAGGTAATGGCGCATTTGGACCACTTGAGCGAGTGAGTTGCTTTGGTCTTGGGAAGCAGTGCGTTCACCTCGCGCGTGAACTGCTTGAATATGCGGTGGGAAGCCGAGGCCTGTGAGCTGCCCAGGATGCAGGCAATGGCCTGAGGCTCTTGGAAGCCCCCAACCCCCTTGTCCTGGTGATGATCTTCGTTCCTTCTTGGTGGTGGAGGTAGTAGAGGAAGACCAACATTACCCTGAGGGCACTCCTCACGAGGCTGCTCCCTCCAGGTGCCCTCGCGAGGTTGGCCCTGCCAACGGTCCTCTCGAGGATGGTCGTACCACTCCTGGCGGTGGTCGCATCTGTCCCAACATCCTCTGCCTTGGCCACCTCCGCGGCCGTAGCCTCGATCATTGCGCTCGGGGCGTCGACCAAGGCGCCCGTCATGGAGAGCCCTGAGCTCCTGACAGTCATTGGTGTTGTGTCTGTGGACGTTGTGGAATACGCAGAACGGTCGGTTGCTCTTGGACGACTCGGGGTGGTCGCAGCCGCGCTTCATCTTTAGCTCGGCCGCGAGCACGGCCAGCCCTTTGCACTTTACGTCCTTGGCCTTGGCCTTCTTCTCTTCGGGGTCAGCATCAGGGAGCTCGAGGAGGGAGAGGTGCCCCTCCTCGGCCCTTGCACACTTGTTCGCCATATTGAACATCTCCAAGGCTGTGCATAGGTCCTCGTGGATGGCGAGGTCCTCCTTCATCTTGACATCACGGACGCCATCAGTTAACGCTAAGATGATGGCCTCGTCTGACACCTTGGGGATCTTGAGGCGAACGTTGTTGAAGCGCTGGATATAGTTCTGTAGGGTCTCTCCTGGCTGGTGCTTGATGCAATGCAGGTCACCCGCGGCTGGCGGATGGTCGCGAGTGCCCTGGAAGTTGGCGATGAAGCGGCCGCGCATCTCCTCCTAGGAAGAGACCGATCCCATGGGGAGATTCAGGAGCCAAGAACGTGCGCCATCCTTGAGGGCCATGGGGAACCAGTTCGCCAGGATCTACTCGTCGCCGCTGGCCACCTCGATACTCAGCTCATAGAGCTACACGAACTCGGCGTGGTAAGTGGTGCCGTCATAGCGTGGGGGCAAGTCAGGTTTGAACTTGCTCGTCCAGATGACGTCACGAAGCTCCGAGGTGAATGACGACATCCTGCTATGGCCACGAGGGCCCGTCGAGGAGGTAGAACTTTGTCTTGGTGTACGTGCGCCGCCACCTCCTGTGGCGGCACGCGGGCCTGACATGGGGGTGCTGGAAGCACACATGCTTCCCCTTGTGGTTGCTGTACCACCTAGCAGCTCACCTCTTCCCGCGCAGGCGCCTGTCGCGGCTGGTCGCACCGCGGTGACACACGCCTTGGCTCGATGATGACGCCCTGGGCCGGAGGTGGTGGAGGAGCCCCGTGAGCCACGTCGCCCATGGCAGGCGGCTACTGAGGTAGTGAGCGGGCTGGTGCAGCGGAGCCCCCAGCCGCACTGACGAGCTTAGCGATCCACTTGAGCCACTCCTCGTAGAAGTTGTCGACCGGACGGTAGCGAAGGAGCTCCTGCGCCATGAGCAGAGCGGCCTGCGCGTCACCGGGCCGTGGCGCGCGTGGGAGGATGAAGCTGCCGGGGTCAGTGACGGGGTGGTGGTGCGCCCGTCGCGAAGCACCGAAGGGTGCAACGAAGAAGCTTGCTGCTCATGGCCGGCAGGGCCCATGGTGGCGTTGGCCACCGGAGATGTGGCACCACGAGCACAACCATCGCCCGCCGGAGCCGTCTGAGCAACACGAGCGGTGACTGCAGCACGACGCTCGGCGCGAGCTTCGCGTGCGTCAACCGTGGAGGTGTTGGCGTGACGGTGAATTGATCGAAGGAATAGAAGATCCAACGCACCCCTACCTGGCACGTCAAATGTCAGATTACAGGTTTCGCAAACCCTTGAAAGGTTCGAACTCTGGGTTGCGTGCGGAGATCTCAACCTAGCCAGCCAGCCTTCTTGCAATCCTCCTAATCCTAGCGCGTTGAGATCGAAGAGAGAAAGAGACACAACAGTTTATCCTGGTTCGGGACACCTTGCGGTGTAATACCCTACTCCAGTGTTTTGGTAAATTGCCTCGAGGGGCTGAGGATGAACTAGTACAGTGGATGAACTGCCCTCAAGAGGTGAGGTGTTCTTGAGCTCAAGAGAGCTGGCGAGGTGGTTGGGTGAGGGTGAATCCGATCGGAATCAGATGCCCCTCTATGGTGGTGGCTAAGTTCTATTTATAGTGGCCTTGGTCCTCTTCCCAAATGTTTGACGGAAGAGATCCCACAACGGCCGGATTTGAAAGGGCACAAGTAGTACAGCTTATCCTGACTAAAGTGGCCTTCGCCTACGAAAAGCCCCTAGTGGTGACGCTGCGGTGGGCTCGGTGATGACCTCCGTTCTGCCATCCAGGCGGTCTTGGTCTTGTTGCACCAGAATGGAAACCTTTGACAGATTCCTCGGTACTCTGCGCCTGTGGCTTGCCTCTCTTACACCGAAGAGGAAACTAGCACTCTCTGCCCATTGGCGCCCGCCTAGCGGCCGCCTGGCCTTGGTCGTCATGGCTCACGTTAGCTGAGCCTCGTGAGGTGCACCTTGCATAGAACTCTCCGCCCATCGGGAGCCAACCTGAAGAGGCCGATCCCCTCACGGGTGTTGGTGTCGTCATCCTCGCGAGGCTTGGCCCCTCGCGAGGGTCTTGAGTTTTTGATGCAGAAGCTGGGCCGTACCAGGACGTTTATGTAGCCACACCGTGGGCCGTAGGCAGGCAAATCTGGATACCCCCATATCCAGAACACCGACAAGCAGAGCTGCTAGCAGCAGGAGGCGGGAGCAGGTGGTCCCAGCGGCGCTGGAAGCAGAAGACGAGAGATTGAAGATGGATGCCGGTCGTTGGATGTAAATGCAATGGCTATCAATGCCAGAATCATTTATTGACTAAGTTGACAACGACTTGTGTTGGCTTCGACCTATTGTTCCACATTTCAACCTCCAAAAATGTGACACATATTCAACCCATTTTTCAGAATTTACAGTCCATTTGATCATTTTTTAGAATTACAATCCATTTGCTAGGCTGGGTGAACAAATAATGTAGCGTCCATGCAACCCTTTTTTTAAAACTACAACCCATTTTCACTTTCCCGAAATACATGAATTTGCTGGGCTGGCTGAACAAATAATGTAGTGTCCATGCCGCCCATTTATTTTTTTGTAAAAAATTACAGCCCATTTTCACTTTCTCGAAATACACGATTTTGCTAGGCTGGTTCTAATTATAATGTTGGCTTGGGCGCACCAGTATTTTCAAAAAATAAACAGGGGCTGAGCATTTTGTATTAAATATATTTAAATATTAAGTGCTTTATTATTACATTGGTCCTTAAATGTTACCAATCTTTTGTACAAAATCACCAGGATTTTCGTTGCCTTAATGTAAAACAATCCAGGATTTTCTTGTTAAAAAATTATTTTTATAAGTTCATAAGACGTGAGGTATTGTTTTCTTATATATGTAAGTATCTGTTAGATATATGATGACTATAACAATAATATATAATAACATCTAAAATAATATAAATATATATAATATAGTTAGAAGGGAAACATAAGTTGGACCTTCCTATTCTTATATAGAAAAATAGAACATACCTCTGCGTTTTCTTCAAAAAAATACATAAGTTGTGTTGTGGATGTTTCAGGAAAAATAAAACCGAGGATGGGAGGTCCATAAGCCGGTCGATACATGATGGCCTCTAGGAAATAGAAACTGACATGTTGTGGGTTGTGTATCTTGAGAAAGAAAGCCTAGACGGGGCAGCCCACAACCCAACTGATACTTGCTGGCCCACTAATAATAAATGATACCTACCAACTACCCAGCTTCGTGGTAAATTTATCTCCTTTATTAACTACATTGAAGCACCTAAAAAATTAACTATGTTGTCAAACCCGTGGGCCCCAACGTCAGTATAGCATTAGGAGGAAGTATTTTTTCAATGAGGCACTTGCTTGCGTACAACCATAGACTTGGTGGGTCCTGACTGTCCGTCTCTCCATGTACAGTCCTCTCCAGATTCCTCTTTTTTGTTTAGCATGTTCACAATGGCAGACATCAGCGCCACGGCGAGCGCATAAATGCGGAGGACGAGAATGAACTACCGGAGTGGGGGAAGGAAAGCTATAGTAATGGTAGATGGTGTACTTATGTCTACCGAAACAACTGAACTAGCCTAGTGGCCAAGTGACACTACATGACCATTGTTCCGCCCAGGTTCGATTCCACCAGATTCAGTGAAAATATCTCCTAATTTTTGGCCTCTGCCATTCTTGACATGTGGGTCCCCATTGTCATCTACGCACACCACATCCAACACTTGCCAAAACTCCGTCCCTCGTTTTCTCTATTTTTCGCACACTCGACATTGTATAGGCATTTTGAAAATAGCATATCTTTTTGAATGTGTCGGTGTTCTAGATACGGGGGTACCCAGACTTGCCTGCCTGTGGCCCACGGCATGGCTCCATCATTGGCCTAGTATGGCCCAGCTTCAGCATCAACAACTCTAGACCCTCGCAAGGGGCCAAGCCTCGCTAGGCAGACAACACCAAGACCTCCAAGGGGATCGCCCCCCTCAGGCTGGCTCCCGAGGAGCGAAGCTTTCTATTCAAGGTGCACCTCGTGAGGTTCGGCTGACGTGAGCCATGACGAGCAAGGCCAGGCGGGCGCCGGCGGGCGCAGAGTACCAGTTTCCTCTTTGGTGCAACGAAGGCAAGCAACAGATGCAGAGTCCCAAGGAATCAACCAAAGGTTTTCATTCTGGTGCAACAAGACCAAGACTGCCAGGACGGCAGGATGAAGGTCATCGCCGAGCCCACTGCAGCGTCACAACCAGAGGCTTTTGCAGGCTAAGACCACTTTAGTCCGGATAGGATGTACTTGTTTTCTCCCTTCGAATTTGGCCATTGTGGTATCCCTTCCCGCCTACATTTGGGAAGAGGACCAAGGCCACTATAAATAGGGCCTAGCCACCACCATGGAGAGGGGTCGAACACAGAGAAGAGGGACAGAGGGATCGAATCCATTCCACCCTTACCAGCTCACCCGAGCTTAAGAACACGCCTCCTGAGGCCATTCCCCACTGTACTAGTTCTTCCTCAGCCCCTCGAGGCAAATCCACTGTCGGGACCCCGACTCAATACCACGCCGATCTAGCATGTAATGCCTCATATCACTTTGCGGCCTCACGCACGGTATTCCCACGGGTGTCACCTTACCAGCCCCAGGACCATTTGCGCCTTTTGGCACACGTATATGATAGTGTCGCTAGCATCCATATGACAAAGAGCCCGGGCTGACATGGCTAGTCGTGAACCCAAAGTGGCACTAACTTACAGGGACAGGCATACAATACCCAGCAACGAACGTGTCGGTCATCAGCGAGTGAATCCGGGCTCTAGCAACTGGGCTAGCAGGACTCCGGTAAACCGGGCTGTAGCAGGCTAATAAGACTCCGGTAGATACAGGAATGAAGAAGGACACATGCTGGCCAGCCTAAGTGTTCCGGAGCAGTAGCAAGCTACCAAGGCTCAGTGGAAGCACTAGGAGACATTTCCCGGTAAGAGAGGCTACCAAGAATAAACAACTAGATAGTCAGATCCCACACATACCAAGCATTTCAATAACAAACACACAATATGCTTGATATGTGCAAATACAGCATGGCATCACAACATGACTCTACAACTCAAGTATTTTATTCAATAGGCTCCAAGGAGCGAGATATTACAAACATGGGTCTCATGACCCAACATTCAGAGCATACAAATCAAACACAAGCAGAAGCTTAACATGTCTGAGTACAGACATCTATAAATGAAAAAGGCTGAGAAGCCTGACTATCTACCAGATCCTGCTGAGGGCACAAGATCGTAGCTGAGGTAACAAGCTAAACGTCGAAGTCCATGCGGAACTACTAGGGAGACTAAAGTCTCTCTGCAAAAACATAAAATAGGCAAACGTGAGTACAAATGTACCCATCAAGACTTACATCAGAACTATCTACATATGCACCATTATCAACAAAGGGATGGTGGGGTTTAACTACAGCAAGCCAGCTTTGACTCGGTGGCTATCCTAGTCTACGACTGCAAGTAACTCTTTTGAGGTGGCACACACGAGTCCACATATTCACAATATCAATACACCACTATGGATCTACTCCCGTCTCCCTACGAGAACGCCATCCATAGCACTCACGCTTATCTTGCGTATTTTAAAGTATCCACTTTCACTTGTCTATGAACTGTACAGGCAACCCAGAAGTCCTTTACCGCGGACATGACTATTCGAATAGATGATGTTAACCCTACAGGGGTGTACTTCTTCATACATGTTTCCACCACTTAGCGTCTGCACACGACATGTGCTTGGCAGACTTAAAGTGAAAGCCGACGTGGGTGTAGACCATGACCTACCTAAACACTCATGTCTCTAGTCCAGGTTTATCGCCTATTCAGGTTCCATCCGTAGGGATACCGGCCGAGGTTTCCACATACGGCTGCGAACGATGTGTACAGGGTTCCGAGACACCAAACGGGCGCCCGGCATACCCGGCCACGTGCCTACCGCATCACAAACCACCCCTCGGGTCAGCGCTGCGCATGGCTTCTAGCATACTACAAACACCAGAAACTACTTGCAACTCCTAGACAGAGGACAAGGGTGATTAAGAAGTTGAGCGGGGTCATATTTCAGGGCCCAATGCATGGTAGTAGCTGTTTCATGGATCACAAACACAGAACTCAGTTCCTGAGGACGGCTTCAATGAGACAACACACCATGTACTCCTACATGGCCTCTCACCGCTACCTTTACCAAATCATGTTCACACACTTAGCTCACACACAGTAGGACATGTTTACACACCTCCGATTCATCCCCGATGAATCGGACCTGACTCAACTCTAAGCAGTAGCAGGCATGACAAACAAGCATGAATGAGTAGGCACACCAGGGCTCAAACAACTCCTACTGATGCTAGTGGGTTTCATCTATTTACTTTGGCAATGACAGGTCATGCAGAGGAAAGGGGTTCAACTACCGCAGCAAGTAACAGATGAATCGTTGTTGTCCTAATGCAATAAAAGAGAGGAGGAGCGAGAGAGTGCTATTGTATCAGAATTAACAAGGGGTTTTTGCTTGCCTGTCACTTCCGAAGATGATATAGCTCTTCATCGGTGTCATCGATCACATCGTCGGAACACGTCTACTGAGAGGGAACAAATATCGGCAAACAAGGAAGAAACACAATCAATGCAATGCAGCAATATGATGCATGAATGTGACATGGCAATATGCTGTTGATTGAGCTAATGCAGCTAGCAACAAGTTAAATGGGGTTGGTTTGAACACTAGATTCAAATTCAAACTCCATATGTGCTTTCTCAAATGACATTTAATTGAATTGTCCTAAACAGAGGACATAAGTTTCTCTAACATGCATGAGAATGCCATAAACAAATTCTTTGGATTTTTCTGATAATTTTTCATATATAACTTATGTCATTCTGAGTTATAGATTATTTTCTATGAATTTTTCAAGTTTAGGCAAATTTCTGAAATTTCCTGAATTAAATTAAATTCAGAAAATAGCTTATTGTTTCGGCATGACATCAGTGTGTCATCGGCAGGTCAACACGCCAGGTCCAGGTCAAACCTGACCAGTGGGTCCCACATGTCAGTCTCACAATGATGGCTAGGCTCACACACATGTGGGGCCAGTCAAGGGCCACGTCAGCGAGGTCAACGCTAACGCGTGGGGCCACTGTGCTTAAATAAAACTGAAACATAAAGTAGTAGGGTCTAATTAGCTATGTGGGACCGGTTCATCAGCGGCACAGGTGTCTGCTAACCACATGATTAACCTAATCTAATGACGACACGTCAGCGTCACCGGAACTACGCTGACGGCGACCAGGACGTGGCGGAGATCTTCGGGTTTCTTGCTCCGACGACCAAATGAGCGGCGGAGAGGCTCTATGCGTAGCTGGCGCTCTTCCGCATCCAACGGGATCAGAGTCAGCGGCTGGGGTTGCCGGTAGCAACGGCGAGGAGCTCGGCCGTGGTGGCCGAAGCTTGGGCGTGTGCGTGGGCAGTGCTGCGGTGCGCGAGCTAGCGAGCTGAGGCGCTAGCGAGGGCCTACGCGATGTGGTGAGTTGGTTGGACGTGTCAGGCGGACCATTTGGTCGCCGGAGTCGCATCAGCGGCGAGCGCAGGAGTCGGCGGGTTCGGGCGTAGGTGGTCCGGTGGCTACGGAGGCCTACGGGGAAGAAGAGAGGGATGGGTGGGGTCATAGCCTAACGACGAGTCAGACGAGGAGGTCAGCGAGCTCGGAGATGGTCCGGAGCAGTCGGGGCGGCAAGGGGGATCTCCGGTGACCTGAGGAGGAGGAAGGGGTCGGGGACGATGCTTCGAGGCGTCCTGCGTTGCGTAGCTCAGCTAGGAGGTCGAAGAGGACACGACGGAGCTTCTGGACCGCTCGAGAGGACGAGGGAGAGGCGATGGCCGCGGTGGTGCGAACGGCGGCCGCTGTGGCGTTCGGTGGTGAGAGGGAGAGAGAGCAAAGGAGGGGGAGAGGCACTAGGAGAGTGAGAGAGGGTCGAGGAGGTGGCGTGGCTGCACCAGGGAGGGCCAGGGCGAAGCGGCAAGCAGGAGGTGGCCATCGGTGGCCGTGCGCGTGTTAGCGCACCGCAGGCACACGCCCTCGTGCCTTCTGGCACGAGGTTGAAGGAGGCGGCGCTGGGCTGGGCCACTACAACAGTGGGCTGGGCGAACAGTGATGGACTGGTTAGCTGGGCTGCTAGGTAACCCAGGTAGGTTTTTGTCTCTCTCTTTTATTTCTATTTTTCTATTTTTTTATTTTGTTCTGGGCTTTTAAAAAAATACCTAGACATATGCAAAAATCATGAAACTTCCCAATGCCACTGTTTGGAATATAAGCAACAGCAAACATTTTAGTTTATGATTATTTGAGCATTTAAAATATTTAATAGCATTTAAATGCCCAAATGCAAATACTATAGAATTTAATTCAGAGCCCAAATATGATATGGAAAAATGTGCAACACCTCTGGTTATTGTTTCTAGCATTTTCCGGAAATGATGAATTTTTTTAAAGCCATTTGGATTTACTGAGAATATTTTAGTTGAACCTTGTGAATTCCATTGATGCTAGGGTTTAGGCAGTCCCCATTTCAGGTTCATTTGAAACTTAGACATGATGACACTCATGAGGCTAGCCTAGTCCATTGCCAGAAGCTAGGGATGTGACATCCACCACAAAGCAGGAGTAGGGTTTTACACCGCAAGGTGGCCTGAACCTGGGTAAACTGTCGTGTCTTCTCTTCCCATCGAGCTCGTCGCGCTAAGCTTTAAGGTTTGCGAGTTAGCAGGCTAGGTAGGTCAAGATCTCCACACGCACCCTAGAGTTCGAACTTCTCAAGGGTTTGCAGAACCCAAAATCTGATATTTGGCGCTAGGTAGGGGTGCGTCGGAGATCCGCCGCTTCGTCCGCCACATTCTGCTACCGACTCCGATGGCGGGCGCTCCTCCATCGACGGGGCCGTCGCGCACCTTTGGGGGAGCCATGGGCCTCCGCGCTTTCACTCCCGCCTTGCGGCAGGTGCAGTGGCCACCCAAGTTCAGGCTAGAGATGCCGCCCCGTTACGACGGCGTGGCAGATCCGCCTGGTTTCCTCCAGGCGTACGAGGAGGCTGTTTGGGTAGCCGGGAGGGACGATAAGGTGATGGCCAACTGGCTCCCCATGGCCCTCATGGGCGTGCCGCGCGCTTTGCTGCTTAGCTTGCAGGAATCTTCTGTGGCCTCCTGGGAGGAGCTGCATGGCCTCTTCATCACGCACTTTGCGGCACTGGCGCCTCCTGCCATCGCAGTTCTCCTGGGTGGCTCGCAGGCACCACCCTCCGACCGCCACATCAAGCAGTTCTACCGCCAGGTGGGTGGCGCCAAAGTGCAGCCGGGGTCTACCCCGGGCTGGGCGGCGCCCAACACCGACCTCACCTTCGGCCCAGAAGATCACCCCACTACCGCAGCAGGAGCAGGCGGGCTCCCGATGCTTTACACCCCCACCATCTCCAACGTGGTGGTCACCAAGACC
This sequence comes from Triticum dicoccoides, assembly GCF_002162155.2. NCBI lineage: Eukaryota > Viridiplantae > Streptophyta > Magnoliopsida > Poales > Poaceae > Triticum > Triticum dicoccoides. The sequence goes on along the minus strand of NC_041383.1, from coordinate 336,057,432 downwards.
CTCATCGACGGTGGAGCCGGCCTAAATGTGCTCTCCGTGGAGGCATTCAGCTTGCTTCATGTTCCCCACGGCCGACTCCACCGCACCAAGCCCTTCTCCAGGGTCGGCAACGATACTACCAGCCCCTGGGGCAAATCCGCCTTCCCATCACTTTCGGGACCCGCGACAACTACCGCACCAAGCTCGTCGACTTCGACATTGCCCGGATCGACCTACGAAACAATGCCATCTTTGGGTACCCAGCCCTGGCCAAGTTCATGGCAGCAACTCATCTAGCCTACAACCTCATGAAGATGCCAGGCAGCAACGATGTCTTCATGGTGGCAGGAGACACCAAGGACGCGCTGCAGGCCCTCAAGCTTGCCTTCAGGACTGCGGTATCCCTGTAGTCGAGCGAGAAAGGGGGCCCTGAGGCTCCGCAGGCAGCGCAAGCCAAGAAAAAGCAGTTGTTTTCCCAAAACCGAGCCGAGACGAAGCAAGTGCCAGTTGATGAGGATGGGGCGTCAGGCGCCACCTTCACCATCGGAGCTGGCCTCCCCCCAGACTAAGAGAAAGTGTTGGTAAGCTTCTTGTGCGCCAAAAAGGAAGTGTTCGCATGGGAGCCCAAGGACCCGGTCGGGATCCTAAGGGGAATAATCGAGCATCACATGAGGGTGTGCCCAAATGTGTGCCTAGTGAAGCAGAAGGCCCGACGACAGTCCACCGAGAAGCAGGCGTTCATCATCCAAGAAACCCGCAAGCTGTAGGATACTGGAGACATCCGGGAGGTGCGGTACCCGGAGTGGCCGGTGAACCCAGTCATTGTCCCCAAGAAAGGGGGGAAGGAGCACATGTGCGTCGAATTCACCAACCTCAACAAGGCTTGCCCTCAGGATCCCTTCCTGCTCCCGTGCATCGAGCAGATCGTTGACTCCACCGTCGAGTGCGACCTGCTATGCTTTTTGGACGCCTTTTGGGCTACCACCAGATCAAGATGGTTGTGCAAGATGCAGAGAAGACGACGTTCCTGACCCCCTACGGGGTGTACTACTACACCTGCATGCCTTTCGGATTGTGTAATGTTGGGGCTAGCTTCCAGTGGCTAATGCACATTGCCCTGGGCAGACAGCTCGGGAGGAATGCCGAGGCTTCTGTTGATGACATAGTGGTGAAGTCTTGGGAGGCGAAGACCCTGATCGAAGATTGAAGGAAACATTTCCCAGTCCGTGCAAGGTGGACCTGTGGCTCAATCCCGAGAAGTGTGTGTTCAGGGTCTCCTCTAGCAAGCTGCTGGGTTTCCTAGTGTCGCACAGAGTAATCGAGGGAGAAAGTCAAGACCATAGAAGACATGAGCCAGCCACAGACGCTCAACGAGATGCAGAAACTGGCGGGCTGCATGACCTTGCTGGAGCGCTTCATCTCCAAGATGGGGGAACGTGTCCTCCCGTTCTTCAAGCTGATGAAGAGGAAGGGGCTGTTTGAGTGGACCTTGAAGCTGATGTGGCCTTCCAAGACCTCAAGAGATACCTAACCAGCCTCCCGGTGATGGTGGCGCTGCGCCCTCTTGAGCCATTGGTGCTATACTTGGCCGCCACCCCTCACTCTGCCAGCGCTGCTATGGTGGCGCTAAGGGAAGAGCGCCCGATCAAGGACCTTCAGCAGGGCGCCTCTTCAACAAGCAAGCTGCAGCAGCCTCCGGATGGCGCTCTTGAGGCTTTAGCTGACTCGACAACCAATGTCCCTCTTGAGGCTCCAGCCAACCCTCCACCCCGAGGGGCTCCCGAGGCTAAGGCTCACGAGGCTGCGGCCGATGCGGCAGCTGATGCGACTGAAATTGCAACTATCCCTGGGTGGTTTTGGTAATTATTAACAACATATATCCGATTGAACTAATGGTATTTCAAGATGAATATTTCAGGAAAGTTCAATGATTGGCATGGCATGGATTAGGAATGTGGAGCCCGCAAAATGCAAAGGACAAATGATTGGCTCAAGCTCTAAAGCTCAAGACTCTACATTTTACTTCTAGTGATCCAAGATCACATCGAGTCCATAGGAAAGCGAATACTATTAAGAAGGGATGAGGTGTTGCTTAATGGCTTGCTTGTTCAAAGTGCTTAGTGATATGCTCCAAAGCCCTTAGCCGCTTTCTCATATCCACATATGTCTCAAACCAAAAGTCAAACTCGGCCCCACTGATTTGATCTATCCGGTGCCACCGAGTTCATTTGACATAGGCACTGCCAGAAGCCCTAGTCACTTTGTGTCGGATTATGGGATCCGTAAACCCTTGAGAGGTTCGAACTCTGGGGAGCGTGCGGAGATCTCAAACTACCCAGCTTGCCTACTCGTGATCCTCGTAAGCCTAGCGGGTCGAGCTCAAAGGGACAAGAGACACAACAATTTTATCCTGGTTCGGGCCACCGATGTGGTGTAATACCATAGTCCAACATTTTGGTGGATTGCCTCGAAGGGCTGGGGATGACCTAATACAGTGGACGAACAAGCCTTAGGATGTGAGGTGTTCTTGAGCTGGTGTGGTGTATGCTAGTTCTACTTACTCCGATCCTGTCCGCTTCTATGGTGGTGGCTAGTCCTATTTATAGTGGCCTTGGTACTCTTCCCAAATATGAGCAGGAAGGGATCCCACAACGGCCGGATTTGAAAGGGGACAAGTAGTACAGTCTATCTAGACAAAACTAGTCTTCGCCTGCGAAAAACCTCTGGTCGTGACGCTGCGGTGGGCTTGTCGATGACTTCCGTCCTGCCGTCCTGGCGGTCTTGGTCTCGTTGCACTGAAATGGATACCTTTGGCTGATTCCACGAGACTCCGCGCCTGTGGCTTGCCTCCCTTGCACCAAAGAGGAAACCTGCACTCTCCGCCTACCTGGCGCCTGCCTGGCCTTGGTCATCATGGCTCACGTCATCTAAGTCTCGTGAGGTAACTGCAAAGAACTCTCCGTCCCTCAGGAGCCAGCCTGAGGAGGCCGGTCCACTCGGGGGTCTTGGCGCTGCCCGCCTGGCGAGGCTTGGCCCCTCGCGAGGGTCTTGCGGTGTTGGTGTTGATGCCGGGCTGTACCAGGCCGTCGGTGGGGCCACGTGGTGGGCCGCAGGCAGGCAGGGTTGGATACCCCCAAATCTAGGAAGCCGACAGTAGCCCTCGGGCCCAAGGCACGCTCGGACTTGGCTTCTAGGCGAAGCCAAAGGGCAAGTGCGGAGCATCGCGGGCCCTAACCGCCTGCGGCCTTGATGACGCGTGGCGATTTATGGGACATGGACGACTCCGCTTCCCCATGCTGCATCAGCAACTGCTCGACTTGATTGGCCAATGCGGCACGCAGAAGGTCATGATAGCGGGAGGTCATGGAGGCCGGCAGTTGACCTCCCTTGGCTATAAATGTGAGGGAGGGGCAGAGCCCCCCACCCATCTTTCCTTCGTCTTGCTCCTGCCTGCTTTTCTCCTCTCCCTCTTGCTCCCATGGCATCGCCGAAGAGGTTTTCAGCGGCCGAGAAGGGGAAGGCCTCCAAGGACGGGCCAACCTCTCCTCCTCCCAAGAGGGGCCGTGGCCATCCCCGCAAGCACCCCGCGGTCCCTCCGGCAGCTTCTATGCGGCGCGGGCGCGCACCCCCAGAGGCAACGTTGCTCTAGGCACCTGTCGGATATCAGGTTCCGGCAAAACCCTTAAGGTTCGAACTCTGGGGTGCACGCGAGGATCTTCCCGCTGCCAATCCACGTCCCAACGCCTCACCGTGAATCTAAGCTACACGATGAACAACACAAGGGACACAAGGTTTATACTAGTTTGGGCCACCATTGTGGTGTAATACCTTACTCTAGTTTGTGGTGTGGTGGATTGCCTCAGGGGCTGATGATGAATAGTACAGGGGAAGAAGAGCCTCACGAGAGGTGTTCTTGGGCTGGTGTGGTGTTCTACTTAGGTGGATTCGATTGCCTCTGGATGAGATGATCTCTATTGTGGTGGCTATCTCTATATATAGAGGCCCTGGTCCTCTTCCCAAAAATTGAGCGGGAAGGAAGCCAACAACGACCATTTTGAAGGGGAACAACTAGTACAAGTTGTCCTGACTAAAGTCGGTCTTCGACTGCCAAAGGCACTGGCAATGACGTCGTCTTGGGCTCCACGATGACCTCCATCTTGCCGCTCTGCTGGTCTTGGTCTCGTTGCACTGATATGGCTACCTTTGCTTGATGCCTCGGTACTCCACGCCTGCGCTTGCCCCCTTTGCACCAAAGAGGAAACGAGGACACTACGCAGGCTGGTGCCTGCCTGGCGCCCGCCTGGTCTTGATCATCATGGCTTGCGTCATGAGCACCTCGCGAGGTACTCCTGCCTTGATCTCTCCGCCCCCTCGCGAGCCTTCCTGGTGAGTCCGCCACTAAGGAAGCCTTGCACCGTCCGCCCCGCGAGGCTTGGCCCCTCGCGAGGGTCTTGAGCTTGGGTTGATGAAGACGGGTCGTACTGGGCCACCGCTTGAGCCACAACGCAGGCAGGCAAGTCTGGGGACCCCCGTTCCCAGGACGCTGGCTGTAGCCTCCGGGCCCAAGGCGTGCTCGGACTTGGCTTAGCAGCTATGCGAAAGGGCAAGTGCGGAGCGCCATGGGCCCCAATAGCCTGCGGCCTTGGGCGCCGCGCGGTAGTTGATTGGACATGGGCGTCTCCGCTTCCCCATGCTGCCTCGGCAACTACCCGATTTGACGAGTCCCTGCTGCATGCAAAAAGAGTCATGATTACCTGCGATGGTGGAGGCGGACAGTTGGCCTCCTCTGGACTATAAGTACGGAGAGGCGTGAGTCCCCGCAGTCCATCTCTTCTTGCTCCGCTCTCCCTTTATTCCTCACTCCTCCATCTTGCTACCAATGGCGCCGATCTGCCAGTTTTCAGCTGAAGAGAAAGGAGAGACCCTCGGGAGGGGCCTGACCCGCTTCTGCCGATCGTGCTAGAGCTAGTGGCTCCAAAGGTAGGTGTCAATCGAGCAGGCGATTATCACAGGCGGGTTAAACATGAAGTCAAACCAACTTAGATAGATGCAGGAAAGATACATGCCACTGGGTCAGGCCCGAGCGGCTTGGGGATGATGCAGCCCAAGGGGCGCCCCCAGCAAGCTAATACTAAACACATAAGCAAAAGGGGTACATGCCACAGGGACAGACCCACGTGACCTGGGAATAATGCAGCCCTGAGGGCGCTCCCAACTGAAATGAGACTCGAGTGATATCACCTGATACCATTGTAGAGTTGGTGTTGAAGTAGCTGGCGATGCGCGGTGAAGGAGCCGATCCTCACGAGCCGCTGGAGCCTTGAGCCTCGGGAGGCTCTGGGGGTCCGGGTGGCTCCTCGAGGACCATCTCCATCTCTGCCAGGATCGCGTGGTGCCTGGCCTCCTGAGCTTCCAGAATGCTCCGCATAAGACGCTGATGAGAAGCAGCCGCGTTTGGCAGGCTGAAAGGCATGCAAACATAGCTGTGTGGCGGACCCTCGCAGCGTCCCACGTGCGAAGGCAAGAAACGCTCCCGAGACGCGACTCAGTTGAGCCCTAGGTAGTCGATGCAGACGCGCAGCCCGCCATCCTTGCCTGGATGGGGGGCTACGCCAAGTAGCGGCGATCGCCGCGCATGCCTCTTGATTCCTGCAGCTCCTGAATGACCTTGGTGATGAACTCCTGAGGGTTGGGACCTCCTTGACCCATGCCTTCCTGAGGGAAACGTGCCGCAAAGCACGCCTCCGAGTGGTGCCCGAGCGCCTCCCTCCTGATCTTGGCAAAGTCTGAGGCCCTCCAGGAGAGAGCCCCAGAGCCTTGCCCGAGGAGGGTGCTGGGCGCGCCTTCCTATGCAACGGAGGGAGGCACCCCTTGAACGGGCGCAGATCCTGACCTGGCGCCTCTGGAGATGCCTACCTCCTGAGGCCTTGAGTTGGGTCATGTCTTCTTCTTCTTAGGAACTGCCTCTGGAGGGTTCTCATTCTTGCTGTCTGGGTCCTCAACTGACGCAGCTTGGAAGGCACGCTCGAGAGAGCACACCGCATCCTTCTCTTCGCAGGGGACTGTGATGATTCCGCCGCTTCCCGGCGTCTTGAGGACATTGTAACAATGGTGAGTTACTGCCATGAATTTGGCCAAGGCTGGATACCCGAGGATGGCATTGTATGGCAGGCGAATGTGGGCAACGTCAAAGTCGATGAGCTCGGTACGATAGTTGTTGCGCTGTCCAAACGTGACGGGGAGGCGAACCTGCCCTCTCGGAGTGGTGGAGCCGTCAGTGACTCCTGAGAAAGGCTTGGTTGGCTGGAGTTGATCATATGGCACTTGGAGATTGTTGAATGTTTCGACGGACAGAATGTTGAGTCCTGCGCCGCCATAGATGAGGGTCCTGGTGACTTGCACATTGCTGATGACTGGGGAACAATGCATGGGGAGGGCGCCAGCTGTAGCCGCACACTTGAGCTGATCCACTGAGCTGAACGTGATGGCGCACGTGGACCACCTGAGAGGGCGCGTGGCCCCGAGCTTGGGGAGGAATGTGTTCACCTCGCGACCAAACTGCTTGAAGATGCGCTGAGAGGCTGGGGCTTGGGCACCGCCTAGGATGCCAGCAATAGCACGTGGCTCCTGGAAACCCCCAGCCCCCTCGTCTTGGTGGTGGTCATCATTCCTTCTTGGCAGTGGTGGCAGAGGAGGAAGGCCTGCGTTGCCTTGCGGGCGATCTTTGCGAGGCTGATCCCTCCAAGCCCCCTCGCGAGGCTGGTCCTACCCGCAATCCTCACGATGGTGGTCACGCCACTCCTGGCGAGGGCCTCAGTCGTCCCATCATCCTCCACCTCTTCCTCCTCCTCGGACGTAGCCCCGGTCGTTGCGCTCGGGGCATCGACCGATGCGTCCTTCTCGAACGGCTCTGAGCTCCTAGCATTCGTTGGTGTTGTGGATGAAGAGGTCGTGCTAGACGCGGAATCGGCTACCCTTGGACGACTCTGGCTGGTCCCTGCCGCGCTTCATGTCTGGTTCAGTTGCGAGCACAGCTGCTCCTTTGCGCTTCACATGCTTGGCCTTGGCTTTCTTCTCTTCTGGGTCAGCAGCCGGAAGCTCGAGAAGCGAGAGGCGCCCCTCCCCAGCCCTTGCGCACTTGGTCGTCAGGTTGAACCGCTCAAGGGATGTGCATAGATCCTCGTAAATAGCCAGCTCCTCCTTCATCTTGACATCATGGAGGCCGTCAGAGAATGCCTAGATGATGGCCTCCTCAGTCACCTTGGGAATCTTGAGGCGAGCACTGTTGAAGCGCTGGATGTACTTCTGCAGGGTCTCTCCTGGCTACTGCTTGATGCGGAGCAGGTCACCCATGACTAGAGGACAGTCGCGTGTGCCCTGGAAGTTGGCGATGAAGGAGGTGTGCATCTCTTCCCAAGAGGAGATCGAGCCGGGAGGCAGGTTCAGGAGCCAGGTGCGGGCACCATCTTTGAGCGCCATGGGAAACCAGTTCGCCATGACCTTTTCATCTCCGTTGGCCGCCTCGATGCCCATCTCGTAGAGCTGCAGGAACTCCGCGGGGTCGGCAGTGCCGTCATAGCGAGGAGGCAGATCCGGCTTGAACATGCCCGGCCAGGCGACACTTCGAGCTCAATGGTGAAGGCGCGGCAGCCTGCGGTGGACACCGGATCCCTTTGCAGACGCGGGGCTTGCTCCTGGAGATTCCCGCGCACCGCCGCCAGGGGCAGCACGGGGTCTTGACGTGCTGGCACAGGGATGTGGTCTTGACGTGCTGGAGCAGGGAGCACGCGAGCGCCTTCTTGAGGCCGAGGGATTTCTTGACAGCTCCTTTCTTGTCGCACGGGCGCCGGACGTGGTGGGTATCGTCCGACGTCTATAGGATCGAAAGTATGTCTAGAGGGGGGGGGGGATTAGACTACTTGACCAAATAAAACTCTATCCTTTTCCCAATTTTAGTTCTTGGCAGATTTTAGCAACTTAGCACGGTTCAAGCAATCTTAACACAATTCAAGCAAGCATGCAAAGAGTATATGAGCAGCGGAAAGTAAAGCATGCAACTTGCAATAATGTAAAGGGAAGGGTTTGGAGAGTGCAAACGCAATAGGAGACACATATGTTTTTGTCGTGGTTCCGATAGGTGTTGCTATCATACATCCACATTGATGGAGACTTCAACCAACAAGGGTAACGGCTGCGCGAGTCCACAGAGGGCTCCACCCACAAAGGGTCCATGAAGAAGCAACCGTGTCTATCCCACCATGGTCGTAGCCCACGAAGGACTTGCCTCACTAGGGGTAGATCTTCACGAAGTAGGCGATCTCCTTGCTCTTACAAACTCCTTGGTTCAACTCCACAATCTTGTCGGAGGCTCCCAAGTGACACCTAGCCAATATAGGAGACACCACTCTCCAAGAAGTAACAAATGGTGTGTTGATGATGAACTCCTTGCTCTTGTGCTTCAAATGATAGTCTCCCCAACACTCAACTTTCTCTCACAAGATTTGGATTTGGTGGAAATTATATTTGTGTGGAAAGCAACTTGGGGAAGGCTAGAGATCAAGATTCATATGGTAGGAATGGAATATCTTGGTCTCAACACAAGTGTAGGTGGTTCTCTCTCAAAAAATGTATGTTGGAAGTGTAGGCATGTTCTGATGGCTCTCTCCACGAATGAAGAGTGGGTGGAGGGGTATATATAGCCTCCACACAAAATCTAACCGTTACACACAACTTACCAATCTCGGTGGGATTGAATTGAGAAACTCGGTCGGACCGATTTAGGAAATCATGTGCCCATTAGGATTTTCGGTGGTACCGACATGGAACTCGGTAGGACCGATATGGTTAGCGTTAGGGCATAACATAATCTCGGTGAGACCGATTACACAATCTTGGTGAGACCGATTTTGGTAATGGACATACAGAGGGTTGGTCAGGCAAACTCGATGGGACCGATTCACTCATCTCGGTAAGACCGAAATGTTAGGAAAAGGAAACAGAGAGTTTGCATTGTAATTTCGGTGGGACCGATCGCTCATCTCAGTTTGACCTAAACGTTACGAATGGAAACAGAGAGATTACAACCACATCTCGGTGAGACCGAGATCCCTATCGGTGAGACCGATTTCCCTAGGGTTTGTGGCAGTTGCTATGACATCTGAACTCGGTGGCGCCGGATAGAAAGAATCGGTGGGGCCGAGTTTGACTTTTGGTTTTGGTCATAGGTGGATATGAGAAAGTAGTTGAGGGCTTGGGAGCATATCACTAAGCATTTTGAGCAAGAGCCTCATTAAGTAAGACCTCATCCTTCCTTGATAGTATTGGCTTTTCCTATAGACTCAATGTGATCTTGGATCACTAAAATAGAAAATGTAGAGTTTTGTGCTTTGAGCTTGAGCCAATCCTTTTGTCCTTAGTATTTTGAGGGATCCACTTTTCCCATCCATGCCATGCCAATCATTGAGCTTTCCTGAAATATTTATCTTGAAGTAGCATTAGCTCAATGAGATATATGTTGTTAGGAATTACCAAAACCACCTAGGGATAGTTGCACTTTTAGTCTACCCCTTTTTGGTAATTGATGACAACATATAGATCAAAGCTTCGACAAATGATAATAAGATTGAAAAACATTGTTGCTTTGAGAAGTATGTGCAAAGTAAGAGCTCCCCCTAAATTTGTGCATTATTTAAAATTTGCTTTGGACTGCAAATGCACAATGAGTAAGGATTATGGGTTACTCTTCCATGTCACATACATCTTGGTGTAGCGCTCAAAATGATAATAATTAAATACATGCACTCATCACCAAGCAAAGTGAATGATCATATAAGGATAAAAGGATAATGTCATCCAACAAGCATTAATGTAGAATATGATCAAACACATGATCATCCAAGTATCTCACAAAAGCATAGATTATCAAGCAGACAAGAAAATAAGGAAGTTCAACCACCAAGAAGACAAGAGAGAACAAAAGCAACTCTCTCTCTCTCTCTCGAAGCCTATGATCTTTACATTTTCTCCCCCTTTGGAAACAAGTTACCAAAAAGTTCATAAAAAAATGCATAGTGCTAAACGACTCTCAGGCTTGGTCTTCATGGGATGGTGTAGAGATGGCTCCTTGGACGAAGACTTATGTTGATGTAGCTGGAGCTGGTTGAGAGGTGCTAGAGCTGGATGCACTGAAGCTGTAGCTGGTGCAGATGATGTAGTTCTGGTGTCTGCCACAGGAACTGCAGCAAATCTCTGTCCTCTGGGCACTCTACCAAAAGCATCAGTAGTTGACTTGCCCTTCTTCTCCTCCACTTCCTCCTGAAGTTGCTCAACTGCAATTTGGATCTCAATCACTTTAACATCAAGAGCATAGAACTTCTGCTCTATGATTCTCTCCAAGCTCTCCTGGTTTCGAGTCAGGGTGGCCAATCCCTTCTCAATCCTCAGAGTGGAGGCAATCAAGTAGCCAAGCTGATCTTGCTTCCTCTTCAGGAAAATCTGTGATGCCTCTTCAGCAGTTGGCATCTTAGCAGCCTTCTCAGCCCTTGCCTTCTCCTTCTTCTCTTGTGCTTGCACAGAAGATGGTTCATTCTCATCCATCACAACAGTGTTGTCCTCAAAATCAGGGTAGATGGGAAGGTGTTCCTTGTCCAAGAGATATGTGCTAGTGCCCATCTTGCAGTTTATAAGCTCCTGAATCTGTGGGGCATACCCACAACTCCTCTTCTGATCAGCAGCAGTCCTTTTGATTGTTTCCACAATCAGGATCATGACTTTGAACTTCCGAGGCACATCAAATATGTGAAGCAAATTAATTGCATGGCCTCTGATCATCTTGTGATCACCTGACTTGGGCAGCAATGTATGCCTTAAAATCCAGTTGATAGTGGGCAGTCCTGACAACAGATAGTGTACAGATCCAAACTTGTGTGTCTCAAGTGCGGCATCTGGGATCTCTTTGTACATGTGAGCCATGGAGTTGTGATCCTTCTTTTTCTTGGCATAGACATCCAAGTCATCCTCATTCTCCTTTGGAGCATTGATCAATTCAGACCATTCCTCAACTGTTGACTGGTACCTGGTACCCTCAGACATCCAGACTATCCTCCCATCTGGGTAGAAATGAGCTGTGGAGTAGAACTGCATAATGAGCTCATCATTCCACTTTGTGAGCTTCTGCCCAACAAAGTCTAGTACTCCACAAGACTTGAAACTGTCATAAACTCCTGGATAATGATCCTCATTCTTCTTGATATACTCCCAATCAACCCATCTCATGTCACAGACTATGGGCTTCTTGTCAAGCATCACTGTCTCATAGAAATCCTGTCGTTCCTTAGTATGGAACCTGTAGATCATAGCAGTCCTTCTCCTGATAGCACAGGGATCAGTCAATCTCCATTGTCTCAGACCTGCATCCTTTCTGAGCTTCATGTCTTCTGCAACTGGGTGAGCATCATTATGATCTGGGATCTTGGGCTTCAACTTTCTCAAGACAAGTGAGTCTTCATCTTCTTCTTCAGCAGCTTCAGGCACTGGGGCCTTGTTCTTCTCTGCAGCTTGAATACTCCTGGTGTTCCTCTTGGGTGCAGACTTGGGTTTTGGAGCAGCAGCTTTGGGAGCATCTTTGGGCTTAGATGGAGCAGCCCCTGACCTTATAGCATCTCCCATCAGCTTTTGAGCTTTAGGTGCTGGTGCAGCAACCTCTTCCCCTTCATCTTCAGAGTCTCTCCTCATGGAGGGTTTGCCAAGAATCTTGGCAGTAGTGGTTCTGACTCTCTTCTTTTTCTTGTCTTGGCCAGTAGCATCATTATCAGACTCAATGGTGAACTTCATGGTTTCACCAGTGGCAACATTCCTAGGTTTGGAAGTTGGAATTCTCCTTGCAGGTGCCTTCTTCTGCATTCCTGGCTTAGTGGTGGCAGTTGTGCCATATTCCTTTTTCAGCACTTCCTTCTTTGAGGTGGCCTCATCCTCAACAGCCACATAGTCTTCATCCTCAGAATCTGAGGTCTTCTTCTTTTTGGCCCTGGTGGCTGCCTTTGGCAAGTTGTTGGGTGTGCTCCTACTGCCATCATCATAGCTTTTAGAGGGACTAGTGCCCTCACTCATCTGAACTTGCTCCTCAGACTTGTTCTGACTGTCACTCTAATAAGATATGATGCAAACTCTGACAGCAGACCCTGTGAATAGATATAGATGAGGTAGAGTGGATGAGCATCACAAAGTACAGAGGTTTTTGCAAAAGAATTGAGTCAAAAACTTAGTTTTAGTTTTCCACGGAAAGCATTTCAGAGCTACCGATTTGTAAACTCGGTGATACCGAAGCAGCTTTTGGAACCTAAAGTAGTGAACTCGGTCAGACCGAGTCACAGTTCGGTGGCATCGAGACTGCTAGGGTTTCACAAAGTCCTAAGCTCGGTCACACCGATTTGCAATTCTCGGTCAGACCAATAATCACGTGTGCACTGGCCTGAGCCAAATCGGTGGAACTGATTTCTACAACTCGGTCGGTCCGAGATGAGTTTGGCGGAAACCTAACCCTAAATTTTCAATCCAAAACTAATCTACAGAGTGTTTTCGCTGGATTGGAAGATCTCAATCGTGGCAAGATACATGGCAATGCAATGTGCTAGGAATCAGAGTGAGGAATAGCACAAGGTTTCAAATCCATACCCTAGTTCGGCGATGGATTTACTACGGCGACAATGGCGGAGTTGAATCCCGTTGACGGCGGTGGAGACCAGTGGTTGGAGGTCGCTAGCGATGAGGAGGACGATCCGGAGACCCAAGGAGGCACAGCAGGCAGTGCGCGGGAGAAGAGGTTCGAAATTTTTTCCAAATTTTGGCTCGGGGGTATATATAGCCTGACCCTGTCAGTGTGACCGAGTGGAACAACTCGGTGGCACCGAGAAGCAAAACTGCAAGCAGTTACTACAACCAGGTGTGACTGAAAAGTTCAAATCAGTTGCACTGAGATTGAAAACCTAGACCAACTTAGTGATCTCGGTGTGACCGAAATGGATGGATCGGTCAGACCGAAATGCACAAAGAGGTTTTGGAAGTTTAAGTCTATGACGAATCGGGGACTCCGAGTGCTCCTCACACAGAGTGGTTCGAATCTGACTTGATCAAACTTTGTGATGTAGCATGAATAGAGTTTGAGACAAGAAAAGCATAGATCGCTAGAGAAGGTTCTTAGGAATTCTTGTCCATCCACTTGGCAAAAGAAAAGAAACCAAACAATCAAAACTACAAGTGGATGTCCTTTAATGAGTAAAATATGCAACCAACATGCTCACACAATAAAATGACAAATGAAATATGTGGCAAAGCATGCACAACCATTCTAGCATCTATCAAGCAATTGGTGATGACTAGGTCATCTATATATGAGTATATTGACTCAGGAGTCAAATGAGAACATTTGATCATAGGTCATACTCATCGTTTAAGCACAAGTGGGGTTACCACTTTTACATAAAGCATTGTTGTGTTCACACCATTAGAGTTGCTTTAGCTCAATTCTTAGAGTAAAGCTCCCCCTAGATGTGAGATCCCCCCTAAGAGGGATGAACTAACCTTGGGTTTTGTCGATGATGAATTCATGTAGGTGTTGATGATGTGGATGCTCAATGTTGATGTAGATCATTTGGAGCAACCCTTTGGAGTGAGTTGCACTTTCAATACCTACATGGGTTAGTCCCACAAGGAACAAACAAGGATATCCATAGACATAGAGTGATGCACACACAAGATGATGTCCATGAAAGCATTAGGTTACCTTGTCCCTTGTCTTACCAACAAGAGGGTTTGTGACTCCTTGAACTAGTGCAAGATGTGGAAGTTCATTCCACTTGTCCTTGCCAAAATGATATGAGTGAAATATGTTGGCGGAGTCACCCTCAAGAACTCTCTAGTTCTTCTTCTTGGGGATCCACATCATCGTATGGGAATCCTTGGAGTTGTAGTTGTACTCGATGAAGTAGAACTTGACGTAGTCTTGGGAACCCACTTGACCAAGGCCTTAGGAGCTTCTTCAAATGCATCAATCTCCTCTTGAAGCTTGTCCTTGCCTTTTTTCTTGTGGTTTTGTGGTGGAAGATCATCTTGAGCTTGTGTCCCTTGAAAAGAAGTAGGATCATACTTCTCTTTTTGAGGAACAAACTTTATCTTGGGGTATTGATCTTCTTCCCACTCAACTCCATTGGCATTGAACTTTCGTTCAAAACCAACACCTTGGTTCTTCCGGTGCCTTCCTTGCTTGCGTACAATTTCCTCGAATTGCTTACTCTCGGCAAGGCTCTTGTAAACACCTTTATCTATAATTCCCTTCAATAAGCTATTTTCTTGCTCAAGTGTAGCTTGGCTAAGAGAATCATTAGTGGAATCAAGAGAACTACTAGAAGCAACAACATTGGATCTAGCATGATTATTGTTACTACTAGAGGAAGAATCTTTCTTGTTCTTGTTACTAGACTTGACTTGAGGCATGTAAGTGGATAAGAGTAAATGCTTGGCAATGTAAGAAGAACTTTTCTTACGAAGATCATCATTGATTTCCTTTAAGAACTCATGCTCTTGCTCAAGGTTGAGCTTTTCGGAACGTAACTTCTCATGTGTCCTTAAAAGTTCTCGATGATCTTCTAAGATAGTTTCATGAGCTAACTTAAGAGTGTTTCTTTCTTTAGTTAGGTGCTCAATCTTCTCCTTATCATTGTCATTCACTTTATCTTGATTAGCATGATTAATTGACGTTTCATCATAGTATTCATCACAGTTGTCAACAAGTAAATCACCATCACCTAACAAGTCATCTTCATTATTACTGAAATCAACATACTAGGGGTGTGATACCTTTGGGCCTTTAGCCATGAAGCATCTTCCAAGTCCTTCATTTGGTGAATCAAATATGTTGTAAGAGTTGGTTGACACAAGTGCTAGACCGGCAACACCTTCATCTTGAGTATATTCGGAGTCGGAGTAATAGCTTCTCTCGGAGTGATTGTCGGAGTCGGAGTCGGATACCCATTCACCAACATGAGCTTGATGTCTTTGTTTTGTGTAGCTCCTTGATCACTTGTCCTTCCTTTCCGAATCCTTGCTTCTCCGGGATGTTCTTCATTCATAATGATCATCTCTACTCCTTCTCTCTCTTGATGGTGATTCTTCTCTTCTACTTCTTCTCTTTGGAGAATCTTCTCTTCTTTTGTAGGGCGTCATACACTCATTGGAATAGTGTCCGGGTCTTCCACAGTTGTAGCAATTACGCTCATGATTAGAAGTTCTTTTGTCATTGTATGACCTTGACTTGGAACTTCTCTCCTTGCTTCTACTCTTGTAGAACTTGTTGAAGTTCTTCACCATTAGGCTCAATTCTTCATTGAAGGTTTGTTTCTCACTTGATGATGTGGGAGCTTCACATGAGGCTTTGTAAGCACCACTTGACTTGTTGTGGAGCTCCTCCTTATCCTTGAGTGACATCTCATGAGCAACAATTCTTCTGATGAGTTCTGTTGGCTTGAGATCTTTGTAATTGGGCATCATTTGGAACAATGTGCACATGGTATCATATTTTCCGTCCAAAGCTCTTAGGATCTTCTTGATGATGAATTTGTCGGTCATCTCTTCACTTCCTAAGCCGAAAATCACATTTGTGATAAGAGCAAGCCTAGAGTACATTTCAGCGACACCTTCACCATCCTTCATTTTGAACATGTCAAGCTAACTTTGAAGCACATCCAACATGGATTCCTTGACGGAGCCGGTACCTTCATGCATATCAATCAAAGTATCGCAAATTTCCTTTGCATTCTCAAGATGGCTGATTTTATTGAATTCTTCGGGGCACAATCTGTTGAAGAGGATATCACAAGCTTGAGCGTTGTATTGCATCATCTTCAACTCTTCCAAGGTAGCTTCACGATTCGGTTCTCTCCCATCAAAGAATTCACCTTGCAAGCCAATACAAACAATAGCCCAAATGGTGGGGTTATGTCCAAGAATATGCATTTTCATCTTATGCTTCCAACTAGTAAAATTTGTACCATCAAAGTAAGGACCTCTACGGTGGTAATTTCCCTCGCTAGACGCCATACTCTCCTAGGTTGTGAAACCAAGGCTATGACCACCAAAAGCTAAGGAGATCAAGGCAAATGGAGACCAAAGCTCCGATACCACTTGTAGGATCGAAAGTATGTCTAGAGGGGGGATTAGATTACTTGACCAAATAAAAATCTATCCTTTTCCCAGTTTTAGTTCTTGGCAGATTTTAGCAACTTAGCACGGTTCAAGCAATCTTAACACAATTCAAGCAAGCATGCAAAGAGTATATGAGCAGAGGAAAGTAAAGCATGCAACTTGCAAGAATGTAAAGGGAAGGGTTTGGAGAGTGCAAACGCAATAGGAGACACGGATGTTTTTGTCGTGATTACGATAGGTGGTGCTATCGTACATCCGCGTTGATGGAGACTTCAACCCACGAAGCATAACGGTTGCGCGAGTCTACGGACAGCTCCACCCATGAAGGGTCCATGAAGAAGCAACCTTGTCTATCCCACCATGTCTGTCGCCCGTGAAGGACTTGCCTCACCAGGGGTAGATCTTCACAAAGTAGGCGATCTCCTTGCCCTTACAAACTCCTTGGTTCAACTCCACAATCTTGTCGGAGGCTCCCAAGTGACACCTAGCCAATCTAGGAGACACCATTCTCCAATAAGTAACAAATGGTGTGTTGATGATGAACTCCTTGCTATTGTGCTTCAAATGATAGTCTCCCCAACACTCAACTCTCTCTCACAGGATTTGGATTTGGTAGAAAGAAGATTTGAGTGGAAAGCAACTTGGGGAAGGCTAGATATCAAGATTCATATGGTAGGAATGGAATATCTTGGTCTCAACACAAGTGTAGGTGGTTCTCTCTCAAAAAATGTATGTTGGAAGTGTAGGCATGTTCTGATGGCTCTCTCCACGAATGAAGAGTGGGTGGAGGGGTAATGGACACAAATTCGGTCATCTCGGTAAGACCGAAACGTTACGAAAAGGAAACAGAGAGTTTGCATTGTAATCTCGGTGGGACCGATCGCTCATCTCGGTTTGACTGAAACGTTACGAATGGAAACAGATAGATTACAACCCCATCTCGGGGCGACCGAGATACCTATCGGTGAGACCGATTTGCCTAGGGTTTGTGGCAGTGGCTATGACATCTGAACTCGGTGGCGCCGGATAGAAAGAATCGGTGGGGCCGAGTTTGACTTTTGGTTTTGGTCATATGTGGATACAATAAAGTAGTTGGGGGATTTGGAGCATATCACTAAGCATTTTTAGCAAGAGCCTCATTAAGCAACACCTCATCCCTCCTTGATTGTATTGGCTTTTCCTATAGACTCAATGTGATCTTGGATCACTAAAATAGAAAATGTAGAGTCTTGTGCTTTGAGCTTGAGCCAATCCTTTTGACCTTAGTATTTTGAGGGATCCACTTTTCTCATCCATGCCATGCCTATCATTGAGCTTTCCTGAAATATTGATCTTGAAGTAGCATTAGCTCACTGAGATATATGTTGTTAGGAATTACCAAAACCACCCAGGGATAGTTGCGCTTTTAGGTCCGCACGCCTTGGAGCTAGGGCGCCTTCTTGGGGAGGAGGTGGTGGAGGCACCTCCTGAGATGCATCAACGATATGGGATGGAGGGCAAGGCAGCGAGAGGGATGGCGCAGGAGAGCCCCCTGCGGCGCTGACGAGCTCGGCGATGCGAGCGAGCCACTCCTCGTAGAGTTCGTTGACGGGGCAGTAGTGCAGGAGCTCGCGTGCCAGGAGCAATGCGGCCTGTGCGTCCGTGGGAGCGCGACGAGCGTGAGATGACGAACCAGTTGGAGTCAGTGAAGGAGTGGTGGTGCGGCCTTCCCGCCGCACCGAGGGATGCATCGATGATGCTTGCTGCTCGTTCCCCGCCGGGCCGGTGGCGGCATTGGCGGCAGGCTACGGGGAACGACGAGGAGGCCCACCGACGGGAGCCGTCTGGGCGACCCGGACAGTGAGAGCAGCCCGACACTCAGCGCAAGCTCGGCGCGCGTTTGCCGTGGATACGCGAATGATGGAACGCGAGATAGCGGAAGAAAGATTCCGGCACACCCCTACCTGGTGCGCCAAATGTCGGATATCGGGTTCCGGCAAAACCCTTAAGGTTCAAACTCTAGGGTGCGCGCGAAGATCTTCCCCCTACCAATCCACGTTCCAACGCCTCGCCGTGAATCTAAGGTACATGTTGAACAACACAAGGGACACAAGGTTTATACTAGTTTGGGCCACCGTTGTGGTGTAATACCCAACTCTAGTTTGTGGTGTGGTGGATTGCCTCAGGGGTTGATGATGAACAGTATAGGGGAAGAACAGCCTCGCGAGAGGTGTTCTTGGGCCGGTGCGGTGTTCTATTAAGGTGGATTCGATCGCCTCTGGATGAGATGATCTCTACTGTGGTGGCTATCTCTATATATAGAGGCCCTGGTCCTCTTCCCAAAAATTGAGCAGGAAGGAAGCCAACAACGGCCATTTTGAAGGGGGACAACTAGTACAAGTTATCCTGACTAAAGTTGGTCTTCGACTGCCAAAGGCACTAGCGATGACGCCGTCTTGTGCTCCACGATGACCCCCATCCTGCCACTCTGCTGGTCTTGGTCTCGTTACACTGATATGGCAACCTTTGCTTGATGCCTCGGTACTCCACGCCTGCGCTTGCCCCCTTTGCACCAAAGAGGAAACGAGGACACTGCGCAGGCTGATGCCCACCTGGCACCCGCCTGTTCTTGATCGTCATTGCTTGCGTCATGAGGACCTCGCGAGGTACTCCTGTCGGCGTTTTGGGAACGGGGGTCCCCAGACTTGCCTGCCTGCGGCCCGCGGCGTGGCTCAAGTGGTGGCCCAGTACGGCCAATCTTCATCAACTCAAGCTCAAGACCCTCGCGAGGGACCAAGCCTCGCGGGGCGGACGAGACAAGGCTTCCTCAGGCACGGCCTCACCAGGCCGGCTCACGAGGAGGCGGAGAGATCAAGGCAAGGGTACCTCGCGAGATGCTCATGACGCAAGCCATGACAATCGAGGCCAGGCGGGCGCCAGGCGGGCGCCGGCAGTGTCCTTGTTTCCTCTTTGGTGCAAAGGGGCCAAGCGCAAGCGTGGAGAACCGAGGCATCAAGCAAAGGTTACCATTTTAGTGCAACGAGACCAAGACCAGCAGAGCGGCAGGGCGGAGGTCACCGTGGAGCCCAAGACGACATCATCGCCAGTGCCTTTGGCAGCCGAAGACCAACTTTAGTCAGGATAACTTGTACTAGACGTTCCCCTTCAAAATGGCCGTTGTTGGCACCCATCCCGCTCAATATTTGGGAAGAGGACTAGGGCCTCTATATATAGAGTTAGCCACCACAGTAGAGGGCATCGAGTTCTCATCAGATCCAGAGGTGATCAAAGTCACCCAAGTAGTTCACCGCACCATCCCAAGAACACCTCTCGCGAGGCTGTTCTTCCTTTGTACTGTTCATCATCAGCCCCTGAAGAAATCCACCACACCACACACTGGAGTAGGGTACTACACCACAACGATGGCCCGAACCAGTATAAACCTTGTGTCCCTTGTGTTGTTCATAGCGTAGCTTAGATTCTCAGCGAGGCGTTGGGATGTGGACCGGTAGGGGGAAGATCTTTGCGCGCACCCCAAAGTTTGAACCTTAAGGGTTTTGCCGGAACCCGATATCCGACATGTGGCGCGCCAGGTAGGGGTGTGCCGGAGTTTTTCTTCCGCCGTCCCACGTTCCACCGCTTCGTCGCCTCCATGTCCGGCAACCCGACGGCCAACACCGATCGTTGGGTGGCATAGCCTGCCCACGCCGCACCGCCTGCCCAAGGTGACCTCAACCCCACGCCTTAGGCAGCCTGCGCTCCACAGAATGCTGCTGGGCACGGGCGACACGGTCAAGCGCCGCTTGCCCTCACCCCGTGGCATGTATGATCAGCAGCAAGGGCCTCAAACCACGCCATGGCCACAGCACCGCACACCCGACAGGAGCAGGCGAACATGAAGGCCGCGCTCATGGTGGCTCGAGAACTGCTACGATGCAGGCTGCAGGAAAGCGGCCGCGACGTGCTGCTGGAGCGCGTCACTGAGCTCCTGGATGCCGCTGCTTCAGGGGCACCTCCGTTCCGTGTCTAGCTTCCACCCCAGGCCCCACGCAGGTCACACGGCGAGCCCATCCGTGCCCGCGCACCCCCAGGCGTACCTCAAGGCTTCATCAAAACCAGCTTGGCCGTCAGCACCGGGCGACAGGCTGCATCAGCACCGCCCCTGGTAAGCGAGGGCATGCGCATCGCTGCCTACGGCCCGGGCGGGCCGCCGCCCTACCACCCTCAAGATGGTGCCTCAAGACAAACTACGTGGAGCGTGGGGCACTACAAAGCCCCTTTGGGGCGGCGACCCCAGAGGCTTATGTGCCCCACATGGTGGATCGGGAATACGCACTGGAAGAAGACCACGGCTCGTTCCTCGGGCCAGGCTGGGAGGAAGAAACACCATAAGCCGAGCCCTTTCAGTAGCCTCAAGGAAGCCTCGCCAACCGCGCCGGCGGTAGCAGTTATCGGGTACCACTAATTCCTTAGGAGCAAGCTTATGCTAACCATGGGTAGCAGTTATCGGGTACCACTAATTCCTCAGGAGGAGGGCACTGGGGGCTGCAGGAGAGGGCCGGGAGCTAGGCCCCTCCCCACGGCGCGCGGAGCAAGGTGTTCCTAGGAGGTAGGCCCTCTGCTGGGGAGGTGTCGCAAGGCCTGCACCCGGCAGAGGACCCATGGTCGTCGGGGGAACCGCTGGCGTCCCCTTTTCCCCGTTGGCGTCGTCCTGGTTTCTGGTCGCCGTCAATGGTGGTCAAGGGTGGCGCAAGGTGGGGCCCTCATCTGGCGATATTAAGCAAGGCTGGTTCCTGTGAAGAAGGCCCAGTGCCTGTGAAGCTCGCTGCTCGTGACACTCTCATGTAATAATGAGTTGGGGCTGTACACACCCCGGAGTCTCCAGAGATCCGCCCTCGGGCCTCGGGGGCTCCCTCCCATGCCCAGTGGCAGCACTTAGCTCCCCGCTGGTGAGAAGACGCCGAAGACTAGACTAGGTGCCGGACGCGGCCTTTTGCTTTTGCATCCTTTTATGTGGACAAGCTTTCTTGTTTCAGATCTAAGTTGAAGTTGAATTTGTGTTTGCGTATGTGGGGAGGGCTATCTTGTCTTGTTCGCGTGCTTTCTCGTGTTCTGGTTTCTGCTCAAGTTGGAATTCACACTAGCTGCCTTCCCCTCGCGAGACCCTCACGGGCAGGGCCAGACCCAGCATTCACGCGCACGCTGTCCCACGGCCGGCACTTGCTCTCGCAAGGCTCTTGCCACAAGGTCAACAGGCCTCCCGAGGGACCCTCAGAGAGTCGCCACGAGCCTACTCGAAGCTCATCTAAGATAAAGGTAAAATCACAGCAACCAGCTCATCACAAAGCCCATAGCATCATACGGGCGCCCATCCGGTGCCGTCCTTAACAATGCGCGGACAACAATCCTTTTTACATGAGGGGCTTCCCCTCCCAAAATGCTCTTACAACCTTCAGGGCTACGCCCGAGCTTTTTTGTGTAGGATAAACAGCCAGGGGGCGTAGGATCAACCGGACATGTCGCTAACCGCGTCCTCTTGGTGGCCTCCAGAGGCGTCGCTGGCGCTACTGTCCCTGCCGCTAGCCTCACCCTTGCCGTCGTTGGCACCGTCTTTGCCACCGTCCACCACGTCACCTTCATCAGCAGCAACAACCACCCCGTCATCATCAGAGGTGAAGGCCTGTACAAGTGCATCCACGTTGTCCTCCACCCACCGCGCTAGGTCGCCTCGGATGGCCTCGGGCACCGGGGCGATGGCGGCGTCGAAGTCAAAGAGAGGGTCGATGTTCTTAAGATGGCTGAAGACATGGGAGAAGGCTCGTGCGAGCAGGCCGCGGCTCCTCTCCTCAACAAGCTGGCGAGCCCTCTCAGAGAAACTCTCCAGATGCGTCACCACATCAGTGAAGAACTGGAGATTACCGGCGTAGTTGGTCACGTGAGGCTCCTCAGCAGCCGCTTCACAGATGTTGCCCAAGGCCGCGTTGGCCTTTTCCCTGAGTGTTCGGAGCATGGGGCCATGCATGTGCGCTAGCGTCTGCCGCTGGCGAATCTCATCTTCGTTCCACCGTGAAACGGACTCGGCATCATCAACCCTCCGCTGGAGAAGAAGCAGCTCGGCGCAGGAGGAGGCCAACTCAACCTGCGCCGTGACTAAGGCGGCTGCAGTGGCCTCAGCATGCTATGTTGCTTTAGTCAGCTTGGTCCTAAGAGCAGTGGTCCGGCCCGCAGCCTCGGCCTTGATCAGCTCTAACCTTTCTTCATACTCGCGCTCAAGACCTGCGTGAGCTTCCGCCACGCGGTGGTCGATCTCTCCTTGGATCCGGACCTCCTGCGCACCGACATCGTCCTCCGCCTAGGTAACCTGGCGCTCCCTCGTCTCCGACCATTCAAGATCGAGGTTGCGCTCAGCAGCCTCCAGCGTCAGCGCTTCCTCACGCCTCTGGAGTTCCTTCTCTATGGCGGGCGCCCCTTTCAGCGACACAAGGGCAGCTTGGCACAGCTCCACTTGCTGCTCCAGGGAATTGCACTAGGCTTGAAGCTCTCGCGCGCGCTCCTCCGTGATCTCATGTCGCCTGTCTGCCTCTTGAGCCTCCTCAATGGCTCGGGAGCAGGCCTTTCGCGAAGCCACAAGAGATGCTTAAGCCTTCACATTGTCAAGATCACACTAGTGGCGCGCGAGACCGACAACCACCTTCAGCTTGCGCCGTTCCTCGATCAGCCGTAGGCCTTCAGCTTCGAGACGCGCATCCTCGCCTGCGAGCTCTACACTGAGCTGGCTCACCGTATCCGTCGCCTTCTGAAGAAACTCTCGGCGGATGGCGCTGCGCTCCCGCGCACGCCTGAGCATGTCGTTAACGTCATCGTCCACCATCGATGTCGGCGGAGGGCCCTGAAGTGGCTCGCCCCCTCTCGGCAGGGGGCTGGGGGCTGGCGCCCCCACAATCGCCGGACGAGCCCTGCAAGGGACCCAACCCGGCGCTGATCCATCCCCTGAAGAGGAGCCGAAGATTGACTTCAACCACTCGTCATCCATGATCTGTGGAGGAGCCCGGGGCAAGGTGGTTGCACCCCGAGAAGGCTCGCGAAGGAAGAACGGTAAGCATGGAGGCTCGAGGCACAACACGGTTCGGCCCACCTCTCCAGCCGAACTTGCGTCAGGGATGGCGCATAGGCTCGGGACGCTCAAGGTCAGTGATGAAGAAGAAGCCTAAGGAGGTGGCTTCTTGGCCAGCTACGCAGGCTCGCAGGAGGGATCCTGAAGGGCCACAATCAGCAAAGGGAACAATGAATGAGGAATTACAATAAGAAGGGACTTACTCGTCCATGGCGAAGTACTTCCTATGCTTCAGCGGGCGGCAGGGACGATCACTGCCACCCGAAGCCTCCTTCCTCTTGCGGAGGGTGCCGTAGTCTATGCGAACCGGCCCAAGCTCTCGACGTGAGGGCCGGCGCGTGGCATGGACGGCGAGACACCAAGGCGGCCTGCCTCGGGGGCGCCATGCTGGAAGGAGTGATCAGGTGCAACCCCTTGGCGGCCTGACAAGGCCTCGAGAGTTTCGGTCTCGAGAGCCGTAGGTTGCGTCTCCTCATCAGCTACCACCTCGGGGAAGGATTCGCAAGCTCCGGAGGATGATGCCTCGGGAGCCCCGTGTGACATCGGCGTCTCGACACCAGACCCCACAGCTCTCGACGATGTGCCTCCCTGCACCACCTCATGACGCAGGATCGATGTGGGCGACGGGGGGAGAACCACAACAACTGCACCACATCAAGATCGTGCCATAGAGAGAACACGAGAGAGAGAGAGAGAGAGAGAGAGATCAAACACATAGCTACTAGTACACACCCTCAGCCCCGAGGGTGAACTACTCCCTCCTCATCATGGAGAACGCTGGGATGATGAAGATGGCCACCGGTGAGGGATCCCCCTTCGGCAGGGTGCCGGAACAGGCTCCCGAGAGGTTTTTGTTGGCTACAGAGGCTTGCGGTGGCGGAACTCCCGATCTATCTTCGTATTCGATGGTTTTAGGGTATATGGGAATATATAGGTGAAAGAAGTCGGTCGAGGGAGGCTTGTGGGGCCCACGAGACAGGGGGGCGTGCCCAGGGGGGTGGGCGCGCCCTCCTATCTCCTGGCCTCCTCGAAGCTTCCCTGGCTTGTACTCCAAGTCTCCCGGATCATGTTCGTTCCAAAAATCAGGCTCCCGAAGGTTTCATTCCGTTTGGACTCTGTTTGATATTCCTTTTCTTCGAAACACTAAAATAGGCAATAAAACAACAATATGGGCTGGGCCCGACGAGGTCAGCTGGGCGCAACCCCCATTCATCGAAGCGGGGCATCTGCCTCACGAACTTGGCCCTGCCTGAGCAAAGATACAAGAGGGCGCCCCCGTGCCGGACACTGCCTGGAGAGGGGTCGCCAGTCAAGACTCTCGGCACCTTCCTTAGCATTTCAGGCGCAAGATCCCCTTCCTGGAGCCTCATGTGGTCTTGATGCCCAGTAAAAGTCCACATCGGACGGGAGTGGCGCTGGAGAGGAGCGATGCAGCACTGGAGGAACTCCTTCACCACCTGGGGCGCCGTCACGCCAAGCGTTCTCAACCTCTCAAAGAGGCACCAGATAAAAGCGAGCTGGGGGCTCGTGAGCTTCTCGTGGCCCCAACCTGGATTGGGGATAGCAGGCAATGTCGGGTGCGAGAGCAGGGGGCTGGGCACCCCGACATCCACGTACAGCCACCATTCTCGGAACCCTCTCATGGAAGGTGGGAGGCCGAAGTCGATCACCGAGGCGGCCGTCTCTGGCACAGCCTGGAAGCTCGCTCAACCCGAGCATTGAGATGGCTCAGTCAGGCGCAGGGAGAAGAAGTGGCACAGGAGAGCAACGGAAGGAGGAATGCCCACCATGGCCTCGTAGACAAAGGCGAAGACAACAAGAAGAGTAATGGATTGGGGACCGAGATGCATCGTATGGATCTGGTAATGGGAAAGCACCGCATTGAAGAAGGCAGAGAAAGGAGGAACCAGGCCTGCCCACAGGGCGTCGGCGAAGAATCGAACCTCCGTGACGATCCTGTCAAAGGAGGCGTGGGCAGCGGGCCAAGCCGTCGTCCTTCTGCACTTATTGAAGCTGGAAGCAAGGGCGGAGCGGACCTTGTCCAAGGCTTCCAGATTAGGTATCAGCGACTGGTCGACGGTGGGCGCAGCCGCCGGGGGCGAGCTGCCCGAAGGTGTAGGCTTCTACCCCTTCTCCCTTTTTATTGGCGCCATGGCAACGGAAGGAGAGTAGAGCTCAAGTCAGATTGGAGGCAGGAACGGAGGCTCAAGGAAGGAAAGGGAACAGGAACCTCGCGGGCAGCAAGGGGGGAATAACCGTGTACAGTCTCGTGGCCGCTTAGCCAGGCGCATAATGGGGAGCGTGGGGAAGCGGAGACGCCCACGTCCAATCAACGGCCACGTGGCGACCAAGGCTGCAGGCTGTTGGGGCCCGCGGCGCTACACACTTGCCCCTTCGCTTCACTGCTAAGACAAGTCCGAGCGCACCTTGGGCCCAGGGGCTACTGTCGGTGTTCTGGGAATGGGGGTTCCCAGACTTGCCTACCTGCGGCCTGCGGCGTGGCTCAAGTGGTGGCCCAGTATGGCCCATCTTCATCAACTCAAGCTCAAGACCCTTGCGAGGGGCGAAGCCTCGCGGGGCAGACGACGCAAGGCTTCCTGAGGCACGGCCTCACTAGGCCGGCTCACGAGGAGGCGGAGAGATCAAGGCAAGGGTACCTCGCGAGGTGCTCATGACGCAAGCCATGACGATCGAGGCCAAGCGGGCGCCAGGCGGGCACCGGCCTGCGCAGTGTCCTTGTTTCCCCTTTGGTGCAAAGGGGGCAAGCGCAGGCATGGAGTACCGAGGCATCAAGCAAAGGTTACCATTCAGTGCAACGAGACCAAGACCAGCAGAGCGGTAGGGCGGTGGTCACCATGGAGCCCAAGATGATGTCATCGCCAGTGCCTTTGGTAGCTGAAGACCAACTTTAGTCAGGATAACTTGTACTAGATGTTCCCCTTCAAAATGGCCGTTGTTGACGCCCATCCCGCTCAATATTTGGGAAGAGGACCAGGGCCTCTATATATAGAGTTAGCCACCATAGTAGAGGGCATCGAGTTCTCATCAGATCCAGAGGCGATCGAACTCACCCAAGTAGTTCACTGCACCAACCCAAGAACACCTCTCGCGAGGCTGTTCTTCCTTTGTACAGTTCATCATCAGCCCGTGAGGCAATCCACCACAACACACACTGAAGTAGGGTATCACACCACAACGGTGGCCCAAACTAGTATAAACCTTGTGTCCCTTGTGTTGTTCGTAGCGTAGCTTAGATTCTTAGCAAGGCGTAGGGACGTGGATCGGTAGGGGGAAGATCTTAGCGCGCACCCCAGAGTTCGAACTTTAAGGGTTTTGCCGGAACCCGATATTCGACAACTCCTGCCTTGGTCTCTCCGCCCCCTAGCGAGCATGCCTGGTGAGGCCGCCCCCGAGGAAGCCCTGCACCGTCCTCCCCGCGAGGCTTGGCCCTCGCGAGGGTCTTGAGCTTGGGTTGATGAAGACGGGCCATACTGGGCCTGATGTCTACTACGCAACCTTCTTCTTGTAGACGTTGTTGGGCCTCCAAGTGCAGAGGTTTGCAGGATAGTATCAAATTTCCCTCAAGTGGATGACCTAAGGTTTATCAATCCATGGGAGGTGTAGGATGAAGATGGTCTCTCTCAAACAACCCTGCAACCAAATAACAAAGAGTCTCTTGTGTCCCCAACACACCCAATACAATGGTAAATTGTATAGGTGCACTAGTTCGGCGAAGAGATGGTGATACAAGTGCAATATGGATGGTAGATAATGGTATTTGTAATCTGAAAAATATAAAAACAGCATGGTAACTAATGATAAAAATGAGCGTAAACGGTATTGCAATGGTAGGAAACAAGGCATAGGGTTCATAATTTCACTAGTGCAAGTTCTCTCAACAATAATAACATAGATAGATCATATAACAATCCCTCAACATGCAATAAAGAGTCACTCCAAAGCCACTAATAGCGGAGAACAAACGAAGAGATTATGATAGGGTACGAAACCACCTCAAAGTTATCCTTTCTGTTATATCTATTCAAGAGTCTGTAGTAAAATAACATGAAGCTATTCTTTCTGTTCAATCTACCATAGAGTTCATACTAGAATAACACCTTAAGACACAAATCAACCAAAACCTAATGTCACCTAGATACTCCATTGTCACCTCAAGTATCCGTGGGCATGATTATACGATATGCATCAGACAATCTCATATTCATCTATTCAATCAACACAAAGTACTTCAAAGAGTGCCCCAAACTTTCTACCAGAGAGTCAAGACGAAAATGTGTGCCAAGCCCTATGCATAGGTTCATGGGCAGATCCCGCAAGTTGATCACCAAAACATACATCAAGTGGATCACGTGATATCCCATTGTCACCACAGATAAGCACGGCAAGACATACATAAAGTGTTCTCAAATCCTTAAAGACTCAATCTGACAAGATAACTTCCAAGGGAAAACTCAATCCATTGCAAGAGAGTAGAGGGGGAGAAACATCATAAGATCCAACTACAATAGCACAGCTCGCGATACATCAAGATCGTGCCATAGAGAGAACACGAGAGAGAGAGATCAAACACATAGCTACTGGTACATACCCTCAGCCCCGAGGGTGAACTACTCCCTCCTCGTCATGGAGAACGCCGGGATGATGAAGATGGCCACCGGTGAGGGATCCCCCCTCCGGCAAGGTGCCAGAATGGGCTCCCGAGAGGTTTTTGTTGGCTCCAGAGGCTTGCGGCGGCGGAACTCCCGATCTATCTTTGTATTCGATGGTTTTAGGGTATATGGGAATATATAGGTGAAAGAAGTCGGTCGGGGGAGGCTCGTGGGGCGCACGAGACAGGGGGGCGCGCCCAGGGGGGTGGGCGCGCCCTCCTATCTCCTGGCCTCCTCGAAGCTTCCCTGGCTTGTACTCCAAGTCTCCCGGATCATGTTCGTTCCAAAAATCACGCTCTCGAAGGTTTCATTACGTTTGGACTCCGTTTGATATTCCATTTCTTCGAAACACTGAAATAGGCAATAAAACAGCAATATGGGTTGGGCCTCCGGTTAGTAGGTTAGTCCCAAAAATAATATAAATGTGTAAAGTAAAGCCCATAAACATCCAAAAGGGGTAATATAATAGCATGGAGCAATCAAAAATTATAGATACGTTGGAGACGTATCGGGGCCACCGCTTGAGCCACGCCGAAGGGCCGCAGGCAGGCAAGTCTGGGGACCCCCATTCCCAGAACGCCGACAGCGCCTGCAGTGGCACCTCTTCCCGCAGTGGGGGCCACCGGCTTCGGAGCAGCCCCCATGATGAAGGGAGGCACACCGCGATCGTGCACCCGCCTCGGCCGCACTTTTCCTCGCTGAACGTGCTCCCTGAGTTCGTGGTGTGGTCGGAGAGCCTGGCTGGCACCTTGCTTCGCCTCCCGCACTTCCTTCTTCGGGGCCAAATGGTCTCTGGCTGTAGGCTGACGGTTGCTGCAGCAGGGCTTCATGGGTTGGTACCGAGGTCACCGCCTCCGGTAGCCTGGTCCTGACCCGCGGCTGGTAGACCTTCGCCAGCGCGCATGGGCTGGGCGGGAGGTGCACCCTCTGCTTCAAGTACGACGGCCTGGCGACCCTCTACGTGAGGGTACTCAGGGAGGACGGCCGCCGCATGGGGTGCCACCCGGAGGATGGCAGCGATGATGACGGTGGTGACGACGAGATTGGTCTTTGTGACGCACGCTCCCCCTCCTGCGATGGCAGCTCTTCCTTGGATGAGAGCTCAAGTAGTGGCAGCTACGACCGGCCCCCGCGTCGTCATGCTCGGGTCGAGGATGCCGGGGGTTCATCCCGCCGCAGCGCTCCAGTGAAGCTGGAGAGGAGCTCGGCGTGAAGCTGGGAGCCGGCAAACTTGGACTCAAGGCCGGCGGCCCCAGGTCACCTATGGGAGAACTGGTGGAGCGCCAGGTCAACTTGAGGCGCTGCTTGAGGATGCGGCACTGGTGCCAAGCTCGGACGCCTTTGGCCCCTCTTTGTTTAGCTTTTCCTTTCTCCTGCAATCCGAAAAAATAAAGATGTACCCTGCGGGGGCGTGTAATGAACTGTTGCTGTTATGCCTTTTATGCTATAATTGCCATCTTGATGTTGTGCTGTAATTTTTGCGATCTGAGTGAGTTAGGGTAGGAAAGCTTAGCTTGGTATGTGCAGTCATTTTTGGCCTCACGAGAACCTGACCTCAGGTACTTGACGGGGCCCCCTTCCTCGGGGAGTCTTTGACGCAGCCCTCGGAAGATACGCCTTGTGCTATCTGGAGCCATGACAGGGCAGAGGTGTCCTTTGAAGAAAGAGAAAACTTGTCGAGCGGCTCTCTCCCCCTTACGCGGGCCCCCTGCCACAGATTTGCTTGGACCTGATGCACCGCGTCGTGCTTCCCGGGGGGCTCGGAGATGAGAGGTGCTGGTGCACGGACATGAGAGGTGCTGGTGCCCGCGTCGTGCTCCTCGCAAGGATGAAGCCAAAACACCAGGGTTAGGCATGGTGCGTGCATGCAAAGGCAAGCCCAGGGCGCACACACCTACCTAGACCCACGCGTGAGGAGTGCGAGGATGTAACACCCACGATGCGGCTATATCTCCCACGTGTCGAAGCACGACTTAGAGGCATAACCGCATTGTGGTTTTGTCGCAAGAAGGGTCATCTTCACACAATCCCATGTAATGAACAAGAATGGGATAAAGAGTTGGCTTACAATCTCCACTTCACACATTGAACATATAATAAATCATACATAATTAAGAGTACACACATATAGTCCGACTACGGACGAAGCCAAAAGAAAAGAAGATAACCCAACTGCTAGATCCCCGATCGTCCCAACTAGGATCCACTACTGATCAACATGAAGCGAAACATAGCAACGACCAAGATCTTCTTTGAGCTCCCATCTAAGCTCACTTGCATCGCCTGCACTGGTATCATCGGCACCTGCAACTGTTGGTAGTATCTGGTGAGTCACGAGGACTAAGCAATCTCAAAACCCGCGAGATCAAGACTATTTAAGCTTATGGGTAGGAAGTGGTAATGAGGTGGAGTTGCAGCAAGCACTAAGCAGATATGGTGGCTAACATACGCAAATAAGAGCGAGAAGAGAGCAAACGGAATGGTCGTGAACTAGCAATGATCAAGAAGTGATCCTGAACTCCTACTTACGTCAAACATAACCCAAAACCGTGTTCACTTCCCGGACTCCGCCGAAAAGAGACCATCACGGCTACACACGCGGTTGATGCGTTTTAATTTGGATCTGGTGTCAAGTTATCTACAACCGGACATTAACAAATTCCCATCCGCCACATAACCGCGGGCACGGCTTTCAAAAGTTTATACCCTGCAGGGGTGTCCCAACTTAGCCCATGATAAGCTCTCACGATCAACAAAGGATATACCTTCTCCCAGGAAGACCCGATCAGACTCGGAATCCCGGTTTACAAGACATTTCGACAATGGTAAAACAAGACCAGCAAAGCCTCCCGCTGTGCCGACAAATCCCGATAGGAGCTGCACATATGTCGTTCTCAGGGCACACCGGATTTTCCAAACTTCCGGTAGGCCAGCCTAGAGTTGCCCCTGGTGGCCACCGGCGGCTGACAGGTTGGACCAACACTCACAACGAGCACTGGCCC
>NC_041383.1:335992746-336026267 GCF_002162155.2 Triticum dicoccoides | reverse complement strand
CTTGAGTCTGCAGAACCCAAGGGAAAAAGGCTTAGGTAGGAAAATGGTAAAACCTAGGATGGGCCTTGCTGGAGGAGTTTTATTCAAAGCGAACTGTCAAGGGGGTCCCATAAATCACCCAACCGCGTAAGGAACGCAAAATCCGGGAACATAACACTGGTATGACGGAAACTAGGGCGGTAAGAGTGGAACAAAACACCAGGCAAAAGGCCGAGTCTTCCACCCTTTACCAAGTATATAGATGCATTAATTAAA
This sequence comes from Triticum dicoccoides, assembly GCF_002162155.2. Lineage (NCBI taxonomy): Eukaryota > Viridiplantae > Streptophyta > Magnoliopsida > Poales > Poaceae > Triticum > Triticum dicoccoides. The sequence goes on along the minus strand of NC_041383.1, from coordinate 336,026,012 downwards.
TAAGAGATATTGTGATATCCCAACATAATCCTGTCCGTCATGAAGCAATCTTCAACTTCACCTGCAACTAACAACGCTATAAGAGGGGCTGAGCAAAGCGGTAACATAGCCAAGCAACGGTTTGCTAGGAAGGGTGAAAAAGTTAGAGGCTCACATGGCAATATGGGAGGCATGGTAAACAAGTGATAGGTAGCACAACATAGCGATAGAACGAAGCAGCTAGCAAGCAAAGATAGAAGTGATATCAAGGGTAATGGTCATCTTGCCTGAGATCCCGATAGGAAGAAGAACGAGTCCATGAAGAAGACAAACAGACATAGACGAACGGATCCTCACAATCGCAACGTAACCGGAACTATCAAGGAGAAGCGTAAACGGAAAGAAGCAAACAACATGGTAAACACACACGCATAAACATGGCATGATGCACAAACAAGTATGATGCATGTCCGGTTTAAAGAGGCATGGCATGGCAAAGTGCAACAAACAATACTACAAGTTAAGTGGAGCTCAATATGCAACGAGTTGCATATTGATGGAACACCACATCAATTATTTAGTTCTCACTCGTTTAGGCTAACAAACAATATTTAATGTTGTTAAACATGGCAAGAGGTGAAACATAATTAAACTACCTATCTAGGCAAGTTTAAATGAGGCCGGAAACAACAAACAACAATTCCGGAAAAACCTCATGTCATTTAGCAATTTAACAAAAACAACAATTTTAAGCATTTAAATGGTTTATCATGATGCGGATGACATGCACAAGTTTTATGCAATTTTAATGAAAACGTTGACATGAGCATGTTATGAAGCATTTGGTCACCATGGCGGAACAAAACGGGTGCCACGGCAACGATAACGAAAATGGTGCCACAGCAACATTCCGGTCCCGGTAATTCATGGAGGTACCGGTGCAAAAGGAAGTGTGACGTGAGCGAGTCATGCAAGATGGTGGGGTGATCCCGGATTCCAGGTTCCCACGGGACGGTGGCATGGCAAAAGAGGAACGTGCAAAGACAATTCGGACACGGTGCACACGCGAGCATCTCATACAACACACATACATACATGGGCGGTCCTCTCATCGTTATACCTTTGAAGCGTGCGTTTCGGAGCGGTTCGGGTTTGGTACGATGTAGAGGAAGTAGATGTTCTCGTAGCGGTCGCAGAGGAAGTAGTTGTTCACGTGGCGACGGTAGTGGAATTAGTGGTACACGGAGGCGGCGGTAGTTGTTCAGGGTCTTGGCGGGTCGTCGTGTAGCCGTACATGTTCGTCGTGGTACACGGTTCGTAGACGTTCGAGTCATCGATAGAGGAAGTAGTGGTACACGGCCGTAGTGGAAGTAGTCGTACACAATCCGTAGATGTTCGGCGTCGCCGGTAGTTGTACACAGTCGTTGTTGGACTTGATGGATCCGAGGGCTCCGGGCGTCGTGGTACTTGGCGAAAATCACGAAGAGGGTACTTGTACTCGCATCGTCGTGGAAGTAGTCGTTCGGGCTCCCGTGCGGACTTGGTGGTCTTGGTCTCCGCAGCATAGTTGTACAAAAACATCATCGGACTTGGAGAATCCTGAGGCGTGCACAAGCAGTGGTGGGTCGGCCTTGCGTCCATGGCGGATGAACACCGCCCGACATGCGAGGTGGTGGCTTGGAGGTCGATTGGACAAGGAGGAAAGGTCTCGTCCTCGTCCTCGTGAAGCAGGACGACGACGACGGATTTGGCGCGCGGGGCAGACGACGGGGATGGCCAAGATGAGGAGGACCCGGTCCCTAGGCCTCGGACCTAGCCGGAGACGGGCGAGGCAAGGAGCGGTCAGGCAAGCGACAGGGCACGGCAGGCTGCTGGTGGAGGAGATGCGCGGGCGAGGAGCAGCACGACAGCAGTGGGAAAGCACAGAGGAGGCAAAGGCGCTCTGGCAGGGACCGAGGCACGACAGGGGAGGACCCTGGCGAGGCACAACCAGATCCGGGGGCGACGGCAGCGGACTCTGGTGGTCGACGGGGAGGCGCGAGGCCATGGCGGCGGAAGGAGCGGCTCGGGGTGCTCGAAGGAAGAGGGCGGCGCGGTGCGGGGTGCCATGAAAGGCAAGCAGGAGGCGTCGCACAGAGGGGCGGCGCTCGGCAGCGGGGCCGACATCGAGGAGGAGATCGGGCGCGGGGGAGGCGAATGGGGATCGAGAGGAGGGGCGATCGGGAACGGGGATCGAGCGTTGCGGGAGGGATCGAGGGAGAGAAGAGGGGGATTCGATCGGGGCTGGGGCTCTCGATCGGCTAGGGTTACAGCGGGGAGGCTGGGCCTAAGAGGCCAGTTGGGTCGGCCCAGGTGGAGAGGAAATGGCCAGAGGCCTGGCTGGGCTCTCTCTCACTACTAAAAGAAAAAATAATGGAGCTTAAGAAAGAAAAGAAAGAGAGGTTAGGGGAAGAAGTTGGACACACGAATAATTTTCCCGGGCTCACAAAAATGAGTTTGATCCAAGAAAAATAGGAAGACCATGATTGCAAGATTTAAATTCAAACTCATTTGAATTTAATTCAAATGGGTTTGAACTAGGACTTGATAAAAGCAAGGTCCAAAAATGTTCGGATTTTTGGTGGAGCTCCGGAAAATGATGAAAGAAATTATGGGCAAGGTTGGAGACCAAGAATTGAGATAACAAAGGCATTGGGATTTATTTGCAAGTGGGTTCATGGGTGATTCCAAAACAATGGAATATTTTATAGTATCTCCCTAAATATCGGGAGGGTATGTTTTAAAGAGAACCCACCATGTGAGTTTCCTCAATTTAAATGCATCGAAGATCCATACAGTTTATTTAGTTGAGTTTTTTTTAAAACTAAATGACAAGATGGCATGATGACATGATGCAATGCAAAAATAAAAGAGCAAGCACAAAAGAAACACACGGCGAAACTCGAAATAGCTGGAAGTCTTCTGGAGCGTCGGTCTCAGGGTGTTACAACACTCCACCACTACAAGAGGATATCGTCCCGAGATCTAGAATGGCACCGGAGGGAAGCGGAAGAGGAAGAGAAGAGGTAAAACTAAGTTGCTTCTTCGACCAATGAGTGAAACCAAAGAACCTTGAGAGGTTGAAAAGTTGAAAGAAAGAACACAACAGAGTTGAACACAATTGAGAGCACTGTGGTAGAAAATAGAAACAAGGAACACCATTTGAACCTTGGAGGTTGCAGAGCTATGAATGACGAGTACAATTGACAAGAAGGAATTGGAACCACTCTGGTTGAAACAAGATAAACAAGGAACAAGGACGATCAAATTCGGACAACATTCCGGTTCAAAAGAGATGCAAGACTTGATAAGATGAAACAGAACTTGAAGAGGTGACACAACACTCCGGTTAAATGGATAAGCATGAAAAGAACACGATCCTCAATACGAGAAGAGGAGTGAAGAGAGCAACATCACAAAGCCCCGGGAAGAAAGAATAGAAGATAGATCATTGGAATAACAGAATGGAGAAGAAAATGCCAACTTCTGCCACAAATGATCTTGGAAAGCACCCTTCCAAGAAGGTTAGAACGGAGTTGTTGGAAAATCAACAACGAAAGGATAAGCTTGTTGTGGGCTTATGGAAAACTTCTCGAAATTGAGGAAAAATTCTGCCACTATGGGAACAAATAATATCATTGATAACACCAACGAGATGAGAAACTCCTTCCACCAAGATGATAGAGAGATAACCTGGATCATTGATAAGCACCACAATACAACATTCCTTAGGGAAGGCTTTAGGTGAAATCTATACCAAGATAACTCCAACGAAGAGATTAATGGATTTAAAATACCTCATTCTTGACAACATGTGAATCGCGAAACGTGAATGGAAATTGTGAAGAATGATATAACACCACCTCAAAAGATAAGGTAGAAAGAACTGCACTTCAAAATGCAAGAAGAAGAATACTTGAACTCCACAAAACAAAACATGTGTTGAGCACCATGTTTATTTTAGAGTGTAGCTTGGCGGATCATAACTTCAAGAGAAATCTTGAAGAACAATTGAAGAATGAAAAGAATCCTTGATGAACCACCATGTAGAGCCTCCATGAAGAACTCTGGTAAAAAAAGGATGATAGAAAGAAAGAGAAGTTGAAAATACAAGGTGAAGCCTTGCGGTGATTTAGATGAAGCTTCGCGACGATATAACCGAGAAAACTTGGAACTCAGAAAAGGAAAAGATGAAACACTAGAGCCGAGAATTACTTCATCATGAACAATCTCTGGAAGAAAAGAATTGAATCACCTCGAGGAAATAAGAATAAGATTTATTGTATGGTTATCCTTCATCAAATTAAATTGATGACAAGCAATGGATTTGGCATACTACTTATTCTCGTAGAAAGAATTAAGAGAGATATAGCGTAAACTTGGGAAAAACTTGAACAAACCACCGGTAGGATTAAAAAAAACGAATATTTTGATATGATAACGAAGGAAGTGAAATCTTGAATGAACCACCGGAAGAATTGAAAATGAAAGTAGCGAAGGCACAATTCACCGGGAAGAATTGGAAAATGAATGAAGATACTTGAGGGGATTTAGATACATGAGAACGAAGAGATCATGAACTGATTAGAGGGTATTTGAACGATGCACCGGAAGAATTTGAGAATGAGAGCTGAAAGCTGAGAATGAATAATTCTGAGACGATTGGCTCCGGAGAATGAAGCAGAAAAGACTCCTGAATTGCTCCGGATGGGTGAAAAGAATTCTCACAATCGAAAACAATTATGAGAGGATGGCATCAAGCTAGAACCAAAAATCTATGAGAGAACGGATAAGATTTGGAGGAAAACTCTTCTTTGGTCTTCAAATGTTGAGAATGACGATGAGAAACACCACCATGAATTGTGAGATACTCCGGGATGAAAGAAAGGTTGAACCAACGATGAAAAAAATATGAAAGCGAACTTGGAGGATACATTTGACTGTTGAGAAGTCATTCTTATGTCAAACTTTGCAATGAATTTGAGAATAACTCCGGAAAAACTAGAAGAGTCAGGTAAGATCCTGGGAAAAGACCTGTGGGTTAGGTCCCACTAAAAGATACACCATTGAACAATTGATTGAAAGGGGGGATTGCATCGGTTGAATTAAATGGCTTGAAAGAGAGAAGAAAACCTCGAAATAACTCGAACGGATTAAGAATGGACACACAAATCTTCTGAGATATCTTCAGCACTCCAGAACAAATGAATGGCGAGAAGTTGATGACTAAGAGGTGCACTGGCATGAGAAAGCATTAGAAACGAGGAAAGGGATATGATCAACACCGACAACTTGACTTGAATCCACCGGAGAAGAAAATAACGAAGAATGACAAACTTGAAACTCCTGGCCAACTTCGTGATAATCACCGGGTAAGAACATTGATTCAAAAGAGTGAAGAGACTTCACATGAATAAATGGATACTTGATTAAGATATATGAGTCCTTGAAGAAGAAAAGGGTGGGAGGGCGGGAAAAATAAAGACAACTTGGGATGAACGAAACAAACACCGTTGAGAAAACTTAGAATTGATCTTGTGGATGGGGAGAATGATGGGATCATCTCGAAGAGAAACGCACAGGTTGGAAAAGAATTAACATGACAACCTCGAAGATCAAGAAGGATTAGCACTCCCATAGAAATATGAGAACACCATTTAGGGAAGGTATGGATTCAACATTTGACTTCGAAGCAACTCGATTACCACAACTCAAAACAAAACAAAGGATTTGGCTTGCAGAATAAGCCGGAACAAACATATGATAGAGATTTCATCCGAAGTTTTCGTGGTGGGGCCCACACGGGCTCAATCGTACAACACCATCATGTACAAGGCAGTGCACATGACATACGAAGTGTCCCTGAACCAGCATAGCCAAGGGTTCTTTAAGACATAACGAGACCACTGTAAAAACGACCGTGGATAGGCGGACCACTAGACGTCGAACTCCAATCTCATATCATGCATCTGTCGAAAGGATATTCCAAGAGCTACTTGAATTCCCACCTATAAAACTCCCGAAACTTTCTGGTTATGCAATCAGGTGTTGGGAATACAGGGGAAGCAATATATATCTCACCCAAAACTAACAATTCCTAAATCCAAGCTGTATCCATCCGTCAACACATAACCAAGAAACCTTCGGAAATCGTGTACCTCAACCTTCAAAAAGCATCCGTTATACGAGTTATGGCAATACTCCCGAACTCCCACCCCAGTACCGGGTGGCGTCGAGGTTATCTCACCAACAACTGCATAAAAGAGATTTTCGATGTCGGCAAAACTCAGGTATTCCAGAACTGCAACGATAAAATTATGACAACAACACCTCAGAGCTCAACTCCCCGGGTCAATGCCACATAATAGACAGGAGGCACCAAGAACAATGTTCTCGTCACAAAACCATCGGAACGATTCCAAGATACCCGCGTGATCCTAAATTTTTTTTAGTGAAATTTGAGGAGAGGAAAGTCAAAACATCTACGTCAGGAGACCTCACCAGAGCGACGAAGGGACTGAGGATTGAAAAGAACCCTACTCTCCGATATATATAATCCTAAGACTCAAAACATTTTTTTCTAGACTCAACAACGCCAGCAAACAATCAAGCAGGGGGCTCCTAAGTCGGGGATGGCTCTGATTACCAACTTGTAACACCCACGATGTGGCTATATCTCCCACGTGTCGAAGCACAACTTAGAGGCATAACCGCATTGTGGTTTTGTCGCAAGAAGGGTCATCTTCAGACAATCCCATGTAATGAACAAGAATGGGATAAAGAGTTGGCTTACAATCGCCACTTCACACAATGAAGATATAATAAATCATACATCATTCAGAGTACACACATATAGTCCGACTACGGATGAAGCCAAAAGAAAATAAGATAACCGAACTGCTAGATCCCCGATCGTTCCAACTGTGCTCCACTACTGATCAACATGAAGCGAAACATAGCAACGACCAAGATCTTCTTTGAGCTCCCATCTAAGCTCGGTTGCATCGCCTGCACTAGTATCATCGGGACCTGCAACCGTTGGTAGTATCTGGTGAGTCACGAGGACTCAGCAATCTCAAAACCCGCGAGATCAAGACTATTTAAGCTTATGGGTAGGAAGTGGTAATGAGGTGGAGTTGCAGCAATCACTAAGCAGATATGGTGGCTAAGATACGCAAATAAGAGCGAGAAGAGAGCAAATGGAACGGTCGTGAACTAGCAATGATCAAGAAGTGATCCTGAACTCCTACTTACGTCAAACATAACCCAAAACCGTGTTCACTTCCCGGACTCCGCCGAAAAGATACCATCACGGCTACACACATGGTTGATGCGTTGTAATTCGGATCTGGTGTCAAGTTATCTACAACCGGACATTAACAAATTCCCATCTGCCACATAACCGCGGGCACGGTTTCAAAAGTTTATACCCTGCAGGGGTATCCCAACTTAGCCCATGATAAGCTCTCGCGATCAACGAAGGATATACCTTCTCCCAGGAAGACCCGATCAGACTCGGAATCCCGGTTTACAAGACATTTCGACAATGGTAAAACAAGACCAGCAAAGCCTCCCGCTGTGCCGACAAATCCCGATAGGAGCTGCACATATCTTGTTCTCAGGGCACACCGGATTGTCCAAACTTCGGGTAGGCCAGCCCAGAGTTGCCTCTGGTGGACACCGGCGGCTGACAGGTTGGACGAACACTCACAACGAGCACTGGCCCGAGGGGGTAAAATAAAGATGACCCTTGAGTCTGCAGAACCCAAGGGAAAAAGGCTTAGGTAGGCAAATTGTAAAACCAAGGTTGGGCCTTGCTAGAGGAGTTTTATTCAAAGCGAACTGTCAAGGGGGTCCCATAAATCACCCAACCTCGTAAGGAACGCAAAATCCGGGAACATAACACCGGTATGACGGAAACTAGGGCGGAAAGAGTGGAACAAAACACCAGGCAAAAGGCCGAGTCTTCCACCCTTTACCAAGTATATAGATGCATTAATTAAGTAAGAGATATTGTGATATCCCAACATAATCCTATCCATCATGAAGCAATCTTCAACTTCACCTACAACTAACAACGCTATTAGAGGGGCTGAGCAAAGCGGTAACATAGCCAAGCAACGGTTTGCTAGGAAGGGTGAAAAAGTTAGAGCCTCACATGGCAATATGGGAGGCATGGTAAACAAGTGATAGGTAGCGCAGCATAGCGATAGAACGAAGCAGCTAGCAAGCAAAGATAGAAGTGATACCAAGGGTAATGGTCATCTTGCCTGAGATCCCGATAGGAAGAAGAACGAGTCCATGAAGAAGACAAACAGACGTAGACGAACGGATCCTCACAATCGCAACGTAACCGGAACTATCAAGGAGAAGCATAACCAGAAAGAAGCAAACAACATGGTAAACACACACGCATAAACATGGCATGATGCACAAACAAGTATGATGCATGTCCGGTTTAAAGAGGCATGGCATGGCAAAGTGCAACAAACAATACTACAAGTTAAGTGGAGCTCAATATGCAACGAGTTGCATATTGACGGAACACCACATCAATTATTTAGTTCTCTCTCGTTTAGGCTAACAAACAATATTTAATGTTGTTAAACATGGCAAGAGGTGAAACATAATTAAACTACCTATCTAGGCAAGTTTAAATGAGGCCGGAAACAACAAACAACAATTCTGGAAAAACCTCATGTCATTTAGCAATTTAACAAAAACAACAATTTTAAGCATTTAAATGGTTTATCATGATGCGGATGACATGCAAAAAATTTTATGCAATTTTAATGAAAACGTTGACATGAGCATGTTATGAAGCATTTGGTCACCATGGCGGAACAAAACGGGTGCCACGGCAACGATAACGAAAATGGTGCCACGGCAACATTTCGGTCCCGGTAACTCATGGAGATACCGGTGCAAAAGGAAGTGTGACGTGAGCGAGTCATGCAAGATGGTGGGGTGATCCCGGATTCCGGGTTCCCACGGGATGGTGGCATGGCAAAAGAGGAATGTGCAAAGACAATTCGGACACGGTGCACACACGAGCATCTCATACAACACACATACATACACGGGAGGTCCTCTCATCGTTATACCTTTGAAGTGTGCGTTTCGGAGCAGTTCGGGTTCGGTACGATGTAGAGGAAGTAGACGTTCTCGTAGCGGTCGCAGAGGAAGTAGTTGTTCACGTGGCGACGGTAGTGGAAGTAGTGGTACACGGCGGCGGCGGTAGTTGTTTACGGTCTTGGCGGGTCGTCGTGTAGCCGTACATGTTCGTCGTGGTACACGGTTCGTAGACGTTCGAGTCATCGGTAGAGGAAGTAGTGGTACACGGCCGTAGTGGAAGTAGTCGTACACAATCCGTAGATGTTCGGTGTCGCCGGTAGTTGTACACAGTCGTTGTTGGGCTTGATGGATCCGAGGGCTCCGGGCGTCGTGGTACTTGGCGAAAACCACGAAGAGGGTACTTGTACTCGCATCGTCGTGGAAGTAGTCGTTCGGGCTCCCGTGCGGACTTGGTGGTCTTGGTCTCCGCAGCGTAGTTGTACAAAAACATCATCGGACTTGGCGAATCCAGAGGTGTGCACAGGCAGTGGTGGGTCGTCCTTGCGTCCATGGCGGATGAACACCGCCCGACATGCGAGGTGGTGGCTTGGAGGTCGATCGGACGAGGAGGCAAGGGCTCGTCCTCGTCCTCGTGAAGCAGGACGACGACGATGGATTTGGCACGCGGGGCAGACGACGGGGATGGCCAAGACAAGGAGGACCCGGTCCCTAGGCCTCAGACCTAGCCGGAGACGGGCGAGGGAAGGAGCGGTCAGGCGAGCGACGGGGCACGGCAGGCTGCTGGTGGAGGAGACGCGCGGGCGAGGAGCAGCACGGCAGCAGTGGGCAAGCACAGAGGAGGCAGAGGCGCTCTGGCAGGGATCGAGGCACGACAGGGGAGGACCCTGGCGAGGCACAGCCAGATCCGGGGGCGACGGCAGCGGACTCTGGTGGTCGACGGGGAGGCGCGAGGCCATGGCGGCGGAAGGAGCGGCTCGGGGTGCTCGAAGGAAGAGGGCGGCGCGGTGCGGGGTGCCATGAAAGGCAAGCAGGAGGCGTCGCGCAGAGGGGCGGCGCTTGGCAGCGGGGCCGACGTCGAGGAGGAGATCGGGCGTGGGGGATGCGAATGGGGATCGAGAGGAGGGGCGATCGGGAACGGGGATCGAGCGTTGCGGGAGGGATCGAGGGAGAGAAGAGGGGGATTCGATCGGGGCTGGGGCTCTCGATCGGCTAGGGTTACAGCGGGGCGGCTGGGCCTAAGAGGCCAGTTGGGTCAGCCCAGGTGGAGAGGAAATGGCCAGAGGCCTGGCTGGGCTCTCTCTCACTACAAAAAGAAAAGAAAAAAAACGGAGATTAAGAAAGAAAAGAAAGAGAGGTTAGGGGAAGAAGTTGGACACACGGATAATTTTCCCGGGCTCACAAAAATGAGTTTGATCCAAGAAAAATAGGAAGACCATGATTGCAAGATTTAAATTCAAACTCATTTCAATTTAATTCAAATGGGTTTGAACTAGGACTTGATAAAAGGAAGGTCCAAAAATGTTCGGATTTTTGGTGGAGCTCCGGAAAATGATGAAAGAAATTATGGGCAAGGTTGGAGACCAAGAATTGAGATAACAAAGGCATTGGGATTTATTTGCAAGTGGGTTCATGGGTGATTCCAAAACAATGGAATACTTTATAATATCTCCCTAAATATCGGGAGGGTATGTTTTAAAGAGAACCCACCATGTGAGTTTCCTCAATTTAAATGGATCGAAGATCCATACAGTTTATTTAGTGAGTTTTTTTTTAAAATTAAATGACAAGATGGCATGATGACATGATGCAATGCAAAAATAAAAGAGCAAGCACAAAAGAAACACACTGCGAAACTCGAAATAGCTGGAAGTCTTCTGGAGCATCGGTCTCGGGGCGTTACAGAGGAGAAGTGGCAGGCGACTGCCACCTCTCTCACGTCCTTAGACCAAAAACATCATGGGAGAAGGAAACAACTCAAGGAACCAGCATTCAAGAATACCAAATCCACTAAAAGATTACTAAAAAATTGCAAGCAACTTCAGAAAGCAAATGAAAAGCTGCGTCTGACACCTAATCTAGTCTTCTCACCAGCGCGGAGCTAAGTGCTTCCACTAGGACGTGTGAGGGAGCCCCCATGAGGCCCCAGGCGGCTCTTAGGAGACTCCGGGATGTGTACAGCCCCACTCATTATTACATGACAGTGTCACGAGCGAAGACCTTCACAGGCGGGAGCCTTGCTTCACAAGACATAGCCTTTCTTTAGGGGTCGAACTTCCGGAGGTGCTAGATGTTCCACGCGTTCTGGATGGGGACCCCATCCTGTGTCTCAAGGAGCGCGGCGCCAGGCCTGGAGACACGGGCAATCCTAAACGGGCCCTCCCACATGTGAGAGAGCTTGTGCAGCCCCTCCAGGAGAGCACCCGCCTCAGGACGAGGTCGCCCACCTCTAACGTCCTGGAGCGACGCTGTGGCAGTGGTACCGCCGCAGCGCCTGCTGATACCTCTCTGCCCGGAGCGAGGCATGACGGCGGCGTTCCTCCTCCAGCATGAGATCCATCCCCCGCGTGGCATCCTGCTATTTCTCATTGAACGCGAGGACCCGCGTGGAGCAATGCGTGACCTCGTAAGGGAGAACCGCTTCTGCTCTGAGATGAGGAAAATGACGTTTCTCCTGTTTGGCTTCGTCGCGGTGGTGCGGATGGACCACAGCACGGACTGCAGCTCGTCGAGCTAGCCCCTGACGCATGCCTTGAGCTTCTTCTTGAAGGTCCGGGTCTTGAGGCCCCTCCGGATTTCCGCATTGGCCCTCTCAGCCTGTCCATTGCTCCGCGGGTGCGCTACTGAGGCATAGAAGATCTGTGTTCAAAGGTTAGCACAGTATGTTTTGAAAAGGTTGCTGGTGAACTGAGAGCCGTTGTCGGTGATGATGCGATTGGGGACCCCAAACCAGCTCATGATTCCCTTGATGAACTTGGCGGCCGATCCAGCTGGGATGGTGCGCACGGCTTCTACCTCCGCCCACTTGGTAAACTTGTCGATGGTGACGTAGAGGTATCGGTAGGCCCCTGGCGCCCGAGGGAATGGTCCCAAGATGTCCAGCCCCCAGACTGCAAACGACCACGTGAGCGGGATCGTCTAGAGGCCCTGCGCGGGCTGGTGGATCTGCTTGGCATGAAACTCAAGAGCGCACCAGCTCTGTAGCATCGTTGAGTGCGGTGGGCCAATAGAAGCCGGTGCGGAGCGCCTTGCCCACCAGGGTGCGCGACGAGGAATGATGCCCGCAGTCCCCACCATGTATGTCCACTAGCAGATCGAGCCCCTGTTCCCTAGAGATGCACTGCAACAAAACGTCATTGGGCCTCCTGCGATATAACTCACCGTCCTTGATGTAGTACGTGGTGGCTTGACGAGCCACGTGCTCGGTGTCCTCCTCCTTCTCTGGCAGGGTCCCTTGGAGCAAGTACGCCTTGAACTCTTCGGTCCAGCACCCCTCCTGAGGCTCGAGCGCGAGCAGCAGGCGGGCTCCCAAGGGGTGACCACAGGCTGGGGCTCCCGTCTCGGGTGCCTGTGGCAAGTCCTCCAGAGATGGTGCTGGAGTCGTGACATGTGGGGTCACAGACATCTTGAAGAGCCGCTCCTCAAATGCCCCTGGCTGCCGAGGAAGCCTGCGAAAGGCTCTTTGGGCGATGTAGTCTGCTTCCTTGTTTGTCTCGTGCAACACGTGCTGCAGCTCCACGCCCATGAACCGCTTCTCCATCCTGCGCACCTCCTCTAGGTACGCCTCCATGTGCTCGTCCTTAGGTGTGTACTCCTTGTTGGAGAAGTTGATGAGAAGCTGAGAGTCGCCCTTGATGGTGAGGCGCTTCAATCCCAGCTCGGCCGTGGCCCTGAGTCCGGCGAGCAAGCCTTCATATTCTGCGAAGTTGTTGGAGACCTTCTTGCCCTCCTGAAAGCAGAGTTGCACTGCGTAAAAGAGCTTGTCATTGGTGGGTGAGATGAGGATGGCCGCCGCTCCTGCGCCTTGTCGCGCAAACGCCTCATCGAAGTACATGATCCATCCATCCGACTCTTCGTCTCCTGGCAGGAGGGAGCAGTCCTTGCCTACTCCATGGTCGGGAGCATCAGTCCACTCGGCCATGATGTCCGCAAGGGCCGCACCCTTGATGACCCTGGTTGTGCTGAATTCAAGATTGAATGCCTGAAGCTCGATGTTCCATTCAGCAACTCGCTCAGCTGCGTTCGGGCTCTGGAGCACCCTGTCCAACGGGTACGCTGAAACAACCTTTATGGGGTGGCCTTGAAAGTAGTGGCGCAGTTTCCTGGAGACAACTAGAAGTGCGAGCAAAAGCTTCTGGGGCATGGGGTACCGCGCCTGGGCTTCCCTCAGTACCGTGCTGACGAAGTAGACAGGGTGCTCGACGAGGGGGAAGGCATTAGCAGAATCTTGTTCTTCATGAGGGCACATGTCCTCAATGGCCTCACAAGGCCCACCCTCAGGAGCCTTGATAGCCATAGGATCAACCGTGGCCTCAGGAGGAATGTCGACCACTGTGCCGGTTGAGACTCCAGATACCTCGCCCTGAGGGTGCTTTGCCTTGCTTGACGGTTGTGCATCCTGCTGAGGCTTCTTGTCGGTCGTTCCTTCCTTAGTGCCACCAGGGCGGCGCTGGCTGAGTGAGGGGTTGCTTCCAGATAGAGCACCAAGGGCTCAAGAGGGCGTGGTGCCACCATTACTAGCGGACTGGTCAAATATCTCTTAAGGTCCTGGACGGGTCCACTCGAATGGATCCTTCCTCTTCATCAGCTTGAAAAATGGGAGGGCGCACCAGCTTCTGCATCTCCTTCAGGGTCTGTGGGGGGTTCATTTCCTCTATCACCTTGACCTTCTCCGGTTTGGCCTCAATCCCTGTGTGTGACAACAAGAAGCCCAACAGCTTGCCGGAAGGGACCCCAAACACAGACTTCTCGGGGTTAAGCTGAAGATCCACCTTGTGTAGGCTGGCGAACGTCTCCTCTAGATCTTCTGTCAGAGTTCTGGCCTCCCGAGACTTCACACTATATCGTCAAGATAGGCCTCTACGTTCCTCCTGAACTGCGAACCCAGGGCGATATGCATCAACCACTGGAAGGTTGCCCCGGCGCTACGCATCCCAAAGGGCATGCAGGTGTGGTAGTACACCCCACATGGGGTGAGGAATGTCGTCTTCTCCACATCCTCCACGGCCATCTTGATCTGGTGATAGCCGAAGAAGGCATCCAGGAAGCACAACAGGTCACACTCGGCGGTGGAGTCGACGATCTGGTCGATGCGAAGGAGCGGGAAGGGGTCTTGCGGGCAGGCCTTGTTGCGGTTGGTGAAGTAGACACACATGCGTTCCTTCCCTCCTTTCTTGGGGACGATGACGGGATTCGCCAGCCACTCTAGGTACCGTACCTCTCTGATGACCCCTGCGGCTTGTAGCTTATGGGTTTCCTGGACGATGAAGGCCTGCTTTTCGATGGACTGGCAGCGAGCCTTCTGCTTCACTGGCTGCACATTTGGACATACCCTCAGGTGGTGCTCTATTATACCCCTTGGGACCCCGGCCAGGTGTTTGGGTTCCCAAGAGAATACATCCTTGTTGGCTCTCAAAAAGTTGATCAATGCTTCCTCTTGATCCTGAGGGAGGCCAGCCCCTATGGTGGAGGTGGCGTTGGCCATCCCATCCTCATAGACCGGCACTTGCTTCGTCTCGGCTCGGTCTTGGGAGAACAACTACTTCTTCTTGGCCGGCGCTGCTTCTCGGGCCTCCTGGCCCTTCTTCTCACCGGGCAGCATGGACGCAGCTGTCCTGAAGGCGAGCTTGAGGGCCTACAACGTGCCTTTGGTGTCCCCTGCCACCATGAGGACACTATTGCTGCCAGGCATCTTCATGAGGTTGTACGTGGGATGGGTCCCAGCCATTCACTGGGCCAAGGCCGGGTATCCCAGAATAGCACTGTACGGCAGGCCGATCTTGGTGATGTCAAAGTAGATGAGCTCGGTGCGGTAGTTGTCGCGGGTCCCAAAGGTGACAGGGAGACGAATCTACCCCAAGGGCCTGGTGGAGCCGCCACCGACCCCAGAGAAAGGCTTAGAGGGGAGGAACTGGCTGGGCGGTACGTGGAGCAGGCCGAACGCCTTCGAGGAGAGCATGTTGAGGCCGGCTCCGCCATCGATGAGGGTCTTGGTCATCACCACGTGGCAGATGGTGGGGGTGCATAGAATTGGGAGCACACCTTATCCCGTCGTGGTGACAGGGTGATCCTTGGGGCTGAAGGTGAGGTCATCTTGGGGCACCGCCCAGCCCGGGGGAGCCCCCGAGCTCGCCTGAGTAGCGCACATTATGAACTAAATCGGTCTGACAGAGTTTTCTGATTCGGTCTCACCGAGTTTGGTAAATTGTGTGTAACCGTTAGATTTTGTGTGGAGGCTATATATACCTCTCCACCCTTTCTTCATTCGTGGAGAAAGCCATCAGAACATGCCTACTCTTCCAGCATTCATTTTCTGAGAGAGAACCACCTACTCATGTGTTGAGGTCAAGATATTCCATTCCAACCACATAAATCTTGGTCTCTAGCCTGCCCCAAGTTGCTTTCCAGTCAAATCATCTTTCCACCAAATCCAATCCTATGAGAGTGAGTTGAGTGTTGGGGAGACTATCATTTTTAAGAACAAGAGCAAGGAGTTCATCATCAACACACCATCTATTACCTTTTGGAGAGTGGTGTCTCCTAGATTGGTTAGGTGTCACTTGGGAGCCTCCGTCAAGATTGTGGAGTTGAACCAAGGAGTTTGTACGGGCAAGGAGATCGCTTATTTCGTGAAGATCTACCCTAGTGAGGCAAGTCCTTCGTGGGCGATGGCCATGGTGGGATAGATAAGGTTGCTTCTTCGTGGACCCTTCGTGGGTGGAGCCCTCCGTGGACTCACACAGCCATTACCCTTCGCGGGTTGAAGTCTCCATCAAGGTGGATGTATGATAGCACCACCTATCGGAGCCACGCCAAAACTCTCCGTGTCTCCAATTGCGTTTGAACACTCCAAAGTCCTCCATTTACATTCATGTGCAATGTTTTACATTCCGCTGCTATACTCTTAGAATTGCATGTGTAGGTTGATTGCTTGACTTGTGCTAATTTGCTAAAATCTGCCAAGAACTAAAATTGGGAAAAGGCTAGATTTTTATTTGGTCAAGTAGTCTAATCACACCCCCTCTAGACATACTTTCTATCCTACAAGTGGTATCAGAGCTACGGTCTCCATTTGCCTTGATTTCCATAGCTTTTGGTGATCATAGCCTTGGTTTCACAACCTAGGAGATTATGGCGTCTAGTGAGGGAAATTACCACTGTAGAGGTCCTTACTTTGATGGTACTAATTTTGCTAGTTGGAAGCATAAGATAAAATGCATATTCTTGGACATAACCCTGCCATTTGGGCTATTGTGTGTATTGGCTTGCAAGGTGAGTTCTTGGATGGGAGAGAACCGAACCGTGAAGCTACCGCAAAAGAGTTGAAGATGCTGCAATACAATGCTCAAGCTTGTGATATTCTCTTCAACGTATTGTGCCCCGAAGATATCAAAAAAATCAGCCGTCTTGAGAATGCAAAGGAAATTTGGGATACTTTGATTGATATGCATGAAGGTACTAACTCCGTCAAGGAATCCAAATTGGATGTGATTCAAAGTCAGCTTGACAAGTTCAAAATGAAGGATGGTGAAGGTGTCGCTGAAATGTACACTAGGCTTGCTCTCATCACATATGAGATTGCCGGCTTAGGAAGTGAAGAGATGACTGATAGATTCATCATCAACAAGATCCTAAGAGCCTTGGATGGAAAATATGATACCGTGTGCACATTGATCCCAATGATGCCCAATTACAAAGATCACAAGCCAACAGAAGTCATTGGAAGAATTGTTGCTCATGAGATGTCACTCAAGGATAAAGAAGATCATCACAACAAGTCAAGTGGTGCTTACAAAGCCTCATGTGATGCTCCTACATCATCAAGTGAGAAACCAACTTTCAACAAAGAATTGAACCTAATGGTGAAGAACTTCAACAAGTTCTACAAGAGTAGAAGCAAGGAAAGAAGTTCCAAGTCAAGGTCCTATAATGACAAAAGATCTTCGAGTCATGAGCGTAATTTCTAAAATTGTGGAAGACCCGGACACTACTCCAATTAGTGTACGGCTCCCTACAAAAGAAGAGAAGAATCACCACCAAGAGAGAGGAATATAGATGATCGTTATGAACGAAGAACCTCCCGGAGAAGCAAGGATTCACAAAGGAAGGACAAGTCATCAAAGAGCTACACAAAACGAAGACATCAAGCTCACATTGGTGAATGGGTATCCGGCTCCGATTCCGACCATCACTCCGAAAAAAGTTATCACTCCAACTCCGAATATACTCAAGATGAAGGTGTTGCCGGTCTAGAACTTGCGTCAACCAACTCCTATGACATATTTGACTCACCAAATGAAGGAATTGGAAGATGCTTCATGGCTAAAGGCCCAAAGGTATCACACCCCGAGTATGTTGATTTCAATAGTGATGAAGATGATTTGCTAGGTGATGATGATTTACTTCTTGATAACTCTAGTTATGAAAACTATGATGAATTTGCTATAAATCATGCTAATCAAGATCAAACGAATGACGATGATAAGAAGGAGATTGAGCGACTAACTAAAGAACTAAAAACTTTAAGTTAGCTCATGAAACTACCTTAGACGATCATCAAGAACTTTAAAGACTCATGAGAAGCTACACTTTGAAAAGCTCAACCTAGAGCAAGAGCATGATTTTCTAAAGGCAATTAATGATGATTTTCGCAACAAAAGTTCTTCTTACATTGCCAAGCGTTTACTCTTATCTACTTACATGCCACAAGTTAAATCTAGCAACAAAAGTAAGAAAGATTCTTCCTCTAGTAGTAGCAATAATCATGCTAAATCCAATGTTGTTGCTTCTACTAGTTCTCTTGATTCCACTAATGATTCTCTTAGCCAAGTTACACTTGAGCAAGAAAATAGCTTATTGAAGGGAATTATAGAGAAAGGTGTTTACAAGAGCCTTGCCGGAAGTAAGCAATTTGAGGAAATTGTACGCATGCAAGGAAGGCACCGAAAGAACCAAGGTGTTGGTTTTGAATGAAAGTTCAATGCCAACGGAGTTGAATGGGAAGAAGATCAATACCCCAAGATAAAGTTTGTTCCTCAAAAAGAGAAGTATGATCCTACTTCTTTTCAAGGGACACAAGCTCAAGATGATTTTCCACCACAAGACCACAAGCAAAAAGGCAAGGATAAGCTTCAAGAGGAGATTGATGCATTTGAAGAAGATCCCAAGGCCTTGGTCAAGTGGGTTCCCATGACTACATCAAGTTCTACTTCATCAAGTACGACTACAACCCCAAGGATTCCCATCAAGATGATGTGGATCCCGAAGAAGAATAACTAGAGAGTTCTTGAGGGTGACTCCGCCAACACACTTCACTTAGTGAAAACAACTTCCACATCTCGCACAAGTTCAAGGAGTCACAAACCCTCTTGTTGGTAAGACAAGGGACAAGGTAACCTAATGCTTTCATGGACATCATCTTGTGTGTACATCATTCTATGTCTATGGATATCCTTGTGGGACTAATCACTGTAGGTATTGAAGTGCAACTCACTCCAATGGATTGCTCCGAGTGATCTACATCAACATTGAGCATCCACCTCTTCAACACCTACATGAAGTCATCATTGACAAAACCCAAGGTTAGTTCATCCCTCTTAGGGGGGATATCACATCTAGGGGAAGCTTTACTCTAAAAATTGAGCTAAAGCAACTCTAACGGTGTGAGCGCAACAATGCTTTATGTAAAAGTGGTAACCCCACTTGTGCTTAAACGATGAGTATGACCTATGATCAAATGTTCTCATTTAACTCCTAAATCAATATACTCATATATAGATGACCTAGTCATCGCAAATTGCTTGATAGATTCTAGAGTTTTTGTGCATGCTTTGCCTCATATTTCATTTGCCATTTTATTGTCTGAGCATGTTGGTTGCATATTTTACTCATTCGAGGGCATCCAATTTTTTCCAAGTGAATGGACAAGGATGCCTAAGAACCTCCTCTAGCTATCTATGCTTTTGTCGTCTCAAACTCTATTAATGCTACATCACAAAGTTTGATCAAGTCAGATTCGAACCACTCTGTGTGAGGAGCACTCGGAGTCCCCGATTCGTCATAGACTTAAACTTCCAAAACCTCTTTGTGCATTTCGATATAACGGAGTCATCCATTTTGGTCACATCAACTTCACTAAGTTGATCTAGGTTTCATCTCGGTTCAACTGATTTGAACATTTCGGTCACACCGAGTTGCAGTAACGGCTTGCGATTCTGCATCTCAGTGCCACCGAGTTGTTCCACTCGGTAAAAACGACAGGGTCGGGATATATATATATATATATATATATATATATATATATATATATATATATATATATGTATGTATGTATATATATCCACGGGTGAGATTTTGGAAATTTCTGCAAAAGCCCTAAGCCTGCGCGTATCCAGCTCTGCCTCCTCGGGTCTCCAGATCGTCTCCTCGCTGCCAGCGACCTCCCGCCGCTGGTTTCTGTCACCGTCAATGGGAATCTACTCTACCGTTGTTGCCATAGCAAACTCCCGCTGAACTAGGGTATAAGTTTGACCCCTTGTGCTCTCTTTTTACTTCTGGTTCTAAGCACAAGATCAATCCATGATCTTTGCCACATATGAAATGAATCTATCCAGAGAAAACTTCCTTGAGGTTAAGTTCGATTCGAAAATTTAGGGTTAGGTCTCCGCTGAACTCATCTCGGACCGACCGAATTGTAGAAATCGGTCTCACCGATTTGGCTTAGGCCATTGCACATGCGCTTTTCGGTCTGACCAAAAACTGCAAATCAGTGTGACCGCGTTCAATTCTCTATGAAACCCTAGCAATCTCGGTGCCACCGAACTGTGACTCAGTCTGACTGAGTTCACTAGTTTAGGTTCCAAATGTTGCTTTGGTATCACCAAGTTTATGAATTTGGTAGCTCCGAAATCATTTCAGTAGAGAACTAAAACTAAGTTTTTGACTGATTTGTTTTGCAGAAACCTCTGCACTTTGTGATGCTCATCTACTCTACCTCATCTATATCTATTCATAGGGTTTGCTATCAGTTTTCCTACCAAGATGTCTGACCAGAGTGATAGCCAGAATAAATCTGAAGAGCAAGAGCAAATGAGTGAGGGCATTAGTCCCTCAAGCAGCTATGATGAGGGCAGCAGGAGCACACCAAGTAACTTGCCCAAGGCAACCACTAGAACAAGGAAGAAGAGAACCTCAGACTTTGAGGATGAGGACTATGTGGCTGTTGAGGATGAGGCCACCTCAAAGAACAAAGTGTTGAAGAAAGAGTATGGCACTGTTGTTGCAACTAAGCCAGGGTTGCATAAGAAGGCACCAGCAAAGAGAGTCCCAATGTCAAAGCCAAGGAAAGTTCCAACAGGAGAAACCATGAAGTTCACAATAGAATCAGATGATGGTAAGGCAGTTGGAGATGGCAATAAGAAGAAGAGGGCAAGAACCACATTTGCAAAAGTTCTTGGAAAATCAACTATGGTAAGAGATTCAGAAGAAGAGGAAGAGGAAGAGGATGTTGCACCAGCACCCAAGTCACAAAATCTTATGAGAAATGCATCAAATCAGGGGCTGCTACTTCTAAGCCCAAACTTGCTACTCAAACCACCAAGTCTGCACCCAAGAGAAGCACCAGAAACATCCCTGCTGAGGAGAAGAACAAGGCCCCAGTGCCTGAAATGGATGAAGAAGAAGATGCTGAAGCCCAAGTGCTCAGAAAGCTTAAACCAAAGATTCCAGACCACAATGACACTCATCCAGTGGCAGAGGACATGAACATCAGAAAGTATGCAGGATTTTGACTTTGGAGACAGTGTGATCCATATGTTGTGAGAAGGAGAACTGTTGTGGACTATAGGTTCCATACCAAAGAACAGCAAGATTTGTATGAGACCATTCTGCTTGACAAGAAGCCAATTATCTGTGATATGAGATGGGTTGATTGGGAATATATTAAGGAGAATGTAGATCACTTTCCAGTTGTACATGACAGCTTCATATCTTGTGGAGTTGACAAGTTCGTTGGACAGAAGCTCACCAAATGGAATGATGAGTTAATCATGCAATTCTACTCCACTGC
Organism: Triticum dicoccoides; assembly: GCF_002162155.2. NCBI lineage: Eukaryota > Viridiplantae > Streptophyta > Magnoliopsida > Poales > Poaceae > Triticum > Triticum dicoccoides. The sequence goes on along the minus strand of NC_041383.1, from coordinate 336,004,636 downwards.
TCATTTCTATCCCGATGGAAAGATAGTGCAGATGTCTGAAGGTACAAGGTAGCAGTCAACTATTGAAGAATGGGCAAAGTTGATCAATGCCCCAGAAGTCCATGAGGATGATTTGGATGTGTATGCCAAGGAGAAGAAAGACCACAACTCCATGGCAAGTATGTATAGGGAAATTCCTGATGAAGCCCTAGAAACTTATATGTTGGGCTCAGTGAAATATTTGTTGTCTGGTCTGCCTACTATCAACACCATCTTAAGGCATACTCTGTTGCCCAAATCTGGAGATCATAAGATGATAAGAGGACATTCTATCAACTTGCTGCACATTTTTTATGTGCCTCAAAAATTCAAGGTCATGAGTCTGATTGTAGAGAAAATCAAGAGGACAGTTGCTGACCAAAAAATCTTGTGGGTATGCTCAACACATTCAGGTGCTCATCAACTCAAAGATGGGCAGAGGCACTTACTTGTTGGACAAGGAGCACTTACCTCTCAACCCATAATTTGAAGACACCACAATTGTAATGGATGAGAATGAACCTTCGTCAGTGCGAGCACAAGAGAAGAGAGCTAAGGCAAGGACAGAAAAGGCTGCAAAGATGCCAAGTGCTGAAGAGGCATCTCAAGAGTTCTTGAAGAGCAAACAAGATCAACTTGGATATCTGATCCAATCAACTTTGAGTGTTGATAAGGGCTTCGCCACCCTGACTCAGAATCAGGAGAGCTTGGAGAGGATAATTGAACAAAAATTCTATGATCTTGATCTGAAAGTGACTGAGATGCAGACAACAGTTGAGCAGCTCCAGGAGGAAGCAGAGGAGAAGAAAGGGAAGGCAACTACAGATGCTTTTCAGTGAGTGCCAAGAGGTCAGAGGTCAGCTGCAGTGCCAGTACCAGATACTAGAGCTACCACATTAGCACCAACAGCTACAGCTTCAATGCTACCTCCAGCAGCCACTCCACCAGCTCCAACTACATTGACTGATGCCTTCATCCTTGGAGTTCTCTCTACACAACCTCCCGAAGACCAAGCCTGAGAGACGCATAGAACTATGCATATTTGAACTTTTTGGTAATTTCTTGCCAAAGGGGGAGAAATATGTATAGATCACAGGCTTCGAGAGACAGTGTTGTTTTTTGTATCTTTTGCTTGTTGGGTTGAACTTTTTGTGTGTGCTTGTTTGATACCTTATGTCCTTGTGTGAGATACTTGTATGATCATGTGTTTGGTCATATGCTACTTTAATGTTTGCTTGGATGATATTATCTCTTATATCCATATATGATCATTCACTCTGCTTGGTGATGAGTGCATGCTTTCAATTGCTATCATTTTGAGCACTCCACCAAGATGTATGTGACATGGAAGAGTAACCCATGATACTAATCGATTGCGCATTTGCATTCAAAAGCAAGTCTTAAATAATGCCCAAATTTAGGGGGAGCTCTTGCTTATCACATACTTCTCAAAGCGACGATGTATTTCAATCTTATTATCATTTGTCGAAGCTTTGATCTATATAGTGTCATCAATTACGAAAAAGGGGGAGATTGAAAGTGCAACTATCCCTGGGTGGTTTTGGTAATTATTAACAACATATAGCTCATTGAACTAATGGTATTTCAAGATGAATATTTCAGGAAAGTTCAATGATTGGCATGGCATGGATTAGGAATGTGGACCCCTCAAAATGCTAAGGACAAAGGATTGGCTCAAGCTCTAAAGCTCAAGACTCTACATTTTGCTTTTAGTGATCCAAGATCACATTGAGTCCATAGGTAAGCCAATACTATTAAAAGGGGATGAGGTGTTGCTTAATGGCTTGCTTGCTCAAAGTGCTTAGTGATATGCTCCAAAGCCCTCAACCGCTTTCTCATATCCATATATGTCTCAAACCAAAAGTCGAACTCGGTCCCACTGATTTGATCTATCCGGCGCCACCGAGTTCATTTGACATAGCCACTGCCAGAAACCCTAGTCACTTCGGTCTCACCGAGATGGGATTGCAAATTCTCTGTCTCCCTTCGTAATATTTCGGTCTAACCGAGATGCCCACCGAGTTCGCAATGCAAATCCTCTGTTTCCCCTTCGTAACTCTTCGGTCTAAGCGAGATGAGTGAATCGGTTCCACCGAGTTTGCCTGACCAACTCTATGGTTAGCTTATTACCAAAGTCGGTCCCACTATCAGAGTAAATGAACACGGGTAGCCTAGCCGGCTCCCCCTGGTTCTTCAAAAAAATAACGGGCCGATCGAGCCCTCAAGCACCCAAGGCATAGGGCCGCCATCCCCTGGCCGGCTGGCTCACAGGCCGACTGTCGGAAGGCGGCCCGGCCCTAAACTCTCATGAAGAAAGACACCGGGAAGCCGACTCCAAGAAGCCGGCCACGAGAAGACCAACTCCAAGAAGCTGGCCCCCGACAGGCGGCCCAGATTGTGCCCTCAAAGTCTGCACCCAAATAACGGTGATGAGACGGGGCGTGGCAACAGTGAAGCCTGCCACCCCCGAATCCCGGAGCACGCATGGCCACAGTACGCCGTATCGGGCAGCCATGACCTGTCCGGCACGGCACTGTTGCCATGCTGATCATAAGGCACCCACAACAGGCTGTCGGTACGGCCTGCAGGCGCCGGGCCCCTTCGGCCAGAGAGACACCCAAAGGCGGCCATGCCTCCCCCAGTCGACCTAGGATGCAGACGGCTCTGAACAGCCGGCTCGCTCCCTCCCTCGAAGTATGCGCACCATTAAGGAGACAAGACGAGGTAAGACTATAGTGAGAGCCCGTCAGGTGGCGGCACTGTAGCCATGCTTACCCCGACAAAGCCCTCATCATTAAGAGTGAGGCAACAGTAACCAGCCCCCGAGAGAACCCCCAAGCGGTGGGACCAGCTTGTCAACCAAGAGGCCAGTAGTCGGCGGGCCCTGGCGGTTGGCGGAGAAACCAAAAAGCATAGACACTGACGGCTAGGGCCCACGCCCAGCCGGATTACCATTGTACCACTGGGGGGTAGGCCAATATAAACCCCCCTGGGCACCCATGCAAAGGGTTGGACTCTGATAGTTTTAGACACAACATTGAGGGGAGAAGTGTAAGTGCATCTAGTGCCACCCCTAGTTTGGTTTTGGAGTATTGACGACAAACGTGGTTGAGGGACTAATGTGTTTGTGAGAATTGCAGGATAACACAGGTAGTAGTCCCTCCTTGATTTGGTTTACCTACCGGAGATGACCCCTAAAAATGTATGAAGGCATTGAAGATAATGGTGGTACATGAAGATATTCACATTGAAGACTATGACAGAAGAAGACATTGAGTGAAGACTATGGAGCGCGAAGACTTAGTAGTTTTGTTGTCTCTCTTCTTCTTTGTCGAGTCATAGGAACCACCATACTGTTAAGTGGGGTCCAAGTGAACAAAGTCAGAGTGACTGAAGTGATGCTCAACCAAAATCGTATGTCTTCGAGTGAAGACAATGAGAGCAAATCTTATCCAGAGTCGGATAAGTCAGCTTTACTTGTAGCCCAAGTCAAGCTGTCGCGTGTGTTTGAAATCTGACCGTTGTGACACGTGTCAGTTCTTGAGTGACCCAGGGTCATTTCGGACAAATCAGGTCGGGTTGCCCAGTGGCTATACATAGCCCACCCCCTACACCATAAATTGGTGGCTGCTCGGAGTTAGTGCACGGCTTTTGTCGTTGAGAGCAACCCACCTCCGAAGAGTTTGAGAGGGAAATCCTTGTGAGGACAAAGCCCAAGACACCCAGAGCCCAAAGAGTGTTTGGCATCACTGAAGTCTTCATGTCTGTGTGATCTGAAGACTTGTTACACTTGAGGACTGTGAATCCTCCAGCCAGTTAGGCGTCGCATTCTGAGCATCCAAGAGTAATTGTGGATTGCCGGTGAACGAAGTCTGTGAAGGTTTGGAACTCTACCTTGAAGACTTACCAGAGTGATTGGGCGAGGACTGTGTGTCCTTAGCTCAAGGGGAATAAGGTGAAGACACGGTCTTCTGAGTTCAATCTCAGCCTCCCTAACCAGACGTGCAGTTGTCACAACAACTGGAACTGGTCGAACAAATCCTTGTCTTCACAACACACTGGTTCTATCTCTTACTCTCCTTACTTATAGTTTGTCTTTGTGAAGACTTTGCCTGATTGCTATGCTTGTCTGACTTCACTGTGTGACTACTTGTTCTGATTGGCTTCATACTATCTTCCATCCTAATCCTACTACCTAGCTGCTATCAGTCATCATGCATTAGTTTCATACTTATCTGACTATGGCTCGCCTAGTATAGTTTATCTTCCGCTGCATGTTTATAGGTCCTGATTTTGTGTTTGTCTTCGAAACTTTCATGTTTTGAAGACTTTTAGAAAAATCGCCTATTCACCCCCCTCTAGTCGATAACTAGCACTTTCAATTGGTATCAGAGCGAGCTACTCCCTTGTTCTGTGTGATTCGGTTTAACCACCTGGAGTTTCAGCTATGTCGACTGCAGGATTGAGGAACATATCTTGCCCCACCTTTGATGGTCATGAGTATCCTAAGTGGAAGGCCATGATGAAGAAGCGACTCATGGCTATGGACAGCGAACTATGGACTGTCACTGAGATGGGTCTTACCGATTGATGACCCGCAAGTATACAGGATGGTTGTAGCCTCTTTCGATAAGTAAGAGTGTCGAACCCAACGAGGAGCTAAAGGTAGAACAAATACTCTCTAAGTCATATCAGCCACTGATACAACTCTACGCATGCTTGACATTCGCTTTACCTAGAACAAGTATGAAACTAGAAGTACTTTGAAGGTGTTTTCGGTAAGCTTGCAAGAAAGTAAAGAACACGTAAATATAAACTAGGGGCTGTTAAGATAAAGAGGCAACAAAGTAAATACAACGAGTGTGGAAAAGTGGTGGTAGGAGTTGCGGAATTGTCCCTAAGCAACTGACTATGTTAATAGACCGGTAATCGGTTTGGCAATTCTATTTGAGGGAGAGGCATAAGCTAACATATCATCCCTTACTTGGAATTATATGCACTTATGATTGGAACTCTAGCAAGCATCCGCAACTACTAAAGATTCATTAAGGTAAAGCCCAACCATAGCATTAAAGCATCAAGACCCCTTTTATCCCATACGCAAACAACCTACTTACTCGGGTTTGTGTTTCCGTCACTCACGCAACCCACCATAAGCAAATCATAAACATATTGCAAACCTACCGCGGGAATCCCTCACGCTTGCGCGACACGGAGGGCACAATAGGACAACACCAATAATAAAACATGCAACTCAAACCAATCATAGCAATTCATCAATCACCGATAGGACAACAGAAATCTACTCAAACATCATAGGATGGCAACACATCATTGGATAATAATATGAAGCATAAAGCACCATGTTCAAGTAGAGGGTACAGCGGGTTGCGGGAGAGTGGACCACTGGATATAGAAGGGGGAAGGTGATGGAGATGTTGGTGAAGATGGCAGATGTGTTGGTGAAGATCGCGGTGATGATAATGGCCCCCGGCGGTGTTCCGGCACCACCGGAAGCAAGGGGGAGAGAGCCCCCCTTCTTCTTCTTCTTCCTTGACCTTCTCCCTAGATGGGAGAAGGGTTTCCCCTCTGGTCCTTGGCTCCCATGGCTTGGGAGGGGCGAGAGCCCCTCCGAGATTGGATCTATCTCTCTGTTTCTGCGTTCCCAGATTCTACCCCTTCACCATTTCCTTTATACTTAGAGATCTGTAACTCCGATTGGGTGAATCTTTCGCGCAGATCTTTCTCATAAATTTATCTTTCTTGCGCCAAAAGAAGAGCATCAACCACCTTACGGGTGGACCACGAGGGTCAGGGGCGCGCCTGGGGGGTAGGGCGTGCCCCCCTACCTCGTGACCACCTCGGATAACGTTTCGCATTGATTTTACTTCCCGAAAATCATAAATATTCCAAAAAAAATCTTCGTTCGTTTTTATCCCGTTTGGACTCCATTTGATATTGGGTTTCTGCGAAACAAAAAACATGCAACAGACAGGAACTGGCACTGTGCACAGGATCAATAAGTTAGTCCCAAAAATAATATAAAAAGTTGCCAAAAAGTATATGAAAGTGAATAATATTGGCATGGAACAATTAAAAATTATAGATACGACGGAGACGTATCAGCATCCCCAAGCTTAATTCCTGCTCGTCCTCGAGTAGGTAAATGATAAAAAAGAATAATTTTTGATGTGGAATGCTACCTAGCATAATCTTGATCATGTTTCTAATCATGGCATGAATATTAAGACACGAGTGATTCCAAGCAATAGTCTATCATTTGACATAAAAACAATAATACTTCGAACGTACCAATAAAGCAATCATGTCTTTTCAAAACAACATGTCCAAAGCAAGCTTATCCCTACAAAATCATATAGTTTGGCCATGCTTCATTTTCGTCACACAAAATGCCCCCATCATGCACAACCCCGATGACAAGCCGAGCAATTGGTTCATACTTTTTAACGCGGTTCAGCTTTTTCAACCCTCACGCAATACATGAGCGCAAGCCATGGATATAGCACTATAGGTGGAATAGAATATGATGGTTGAGGTTATGTGGAGAAGAAAAAAAGGGAGAAGGTCTCACATCGATGCGGCTAATCAATGGGCTATGGAGATGCCCATCAATTGATGTCAATGCGAGGAGTAGGGATTGCCATGCAACGGATGCACTAAGAGCTATAAGTGTATGAAAGCTCAACAAAAGAAACTAAGTGGGTGTGCATCCAACTTGCTTGCTCATGAAGACCTAGGGCATTTGAGGAAGCCCTTCATTTGAATATACAAGCCAAGTTCTATAATGAAAATTCCCACTAGTATATGAAAGTGACAACATAGGAGACAATCTATATGAAGAACATGGCACTACTTTGAAGCACAAGTGTGGAAAAAGAGATAGTAACATTGCCCCTTCTCTCTTTTTCTCTCATATTTTTTGTTTTCTCTTTTTTGGGGGGCTTCTTTTTTTTGGCCTTTCTCTTTTTTTTCGTCCGGAGTCTCATCCCGACTTGTGGGGGAATCATAGTCTCCATCATCCTTTCCTCACTGGGGCAATGCTCTAATAATGATGATCATCACACTTTTATTTACTTACAACTTGATATTACAAGTCGATACTGGAACAAAGATATGACTCTATATGAATGCTTCCGGCGGTGTACCAGGATGTGCAATGATCTAGCATAGCAATGACATCAAAAAACGGACAAGCCATGAAAACATCATGCTAGCTATCTTACGATCATGCAAAGCAATATGACAATGAATGCTCAAGTCATGAATATGATGATGATGGAAGTTGCATGGCAATATATCTCGGAATGGCTATGGAAATGCCACGATAGGTAGGTATGGTGGCTGATTTGAGGAAGATATAATGAGGTTTATGTGTGATGGAGCGTATTGTATCACGGGGTTTGGATGCACCGGCGAAGTTTGCACCAACTCTCGAGGTGAGAAAGGGCAATGCACAGTACCGAAGAGGCTAGCAATGATGGAAAGGTAAAAGTGCGTATAATCCATGGACTCACATTAGTCATAAAGAACTCATGTACTTATTGCAAAAGTTTATTATCCCTCGAAGCAAAGTACTACTACGCATGCCCTAGGGGGATAGATTGGTAGGAAAAGACCATCGCTCGTCCCCGACCGCCACTCATAAGGAAGACAATCAAAGAAACACCCCATGCTTCAAATTTGTCACACAACGGTTACCATACATGCATGCTACAGGACTTGCAAACCTCAACACAAGTGTCTCTACAATCCACAACCACCCCTTAGCATAACTCTACTATCACCATCTTTATATCGCAAAACTATTGCAAGGAATCAAACATATCATATTCAATGATCTACAAGTTTATGTAGGATTTTATGACTAACCATGTGAAAGACCAATTTCTGTCATCTCTCTAAATAGATATAAGTGAAGCAAGAGAGTTTAATTCTTTCTACAAAATATATGCCCACGCTCTAACAAATATAAGTGAAGCAAAAGAGCATTCTACAAATGGCGGTTTTCTATGTGAAGAGAAACAGGCAATCCAAACTTCAAATGATATAAGTGAAGCACATGAAGCATTCTATAAAGCCATACTCAAAAGATTTAAGTGAAGTGCAATGAGCATTCTATAAATCAACCAAGGACTATCTCATACCAGCATGGTGCATAAAAGAAAAATAAAAACCTAATTGCAAAAGACGCTCCAAGACTTGCACATAATGCATGAACGAAACGAATCCGAAACATACCGATACTTATCAAAGAAAGAGGGGATGCCTCCCTAGCATCCCCAAGCTTAGACGCTTGAGTCTCCTTGAATATTTACTTGGGGTGCCTCGGGAATCCCCAAGATTGATCTCTTGCCTCTCTTCCTTCTTCTCACATCGAAACATCCTCGATTAGACACTACATCCACACAAAACTTCAACAGAAAACTCGGTAAGATCCGTTAGTATAATAAAGCAAATCACCACTATAAGTACTGTAGCAAACCAATTCATATTTTGTTTTTGCATTGTGTCTACTGTAATATAACTTTTTCATGGCTTAATCCACTGATATAAATTGATAGTTTCATCAAAACAAGTAAACTATGCATCAAAAACAGAATCTGTCAAAAACAGAACAGTCTGTAGCAATATGAACATCCACCATACTTCTGTTACCCCAAAAATTCTACCAAAATTAGAACAAATAAAAAAGTTGTATATCAAGACAATGCAAAGGGAATCAGAACCATTTGACGTTCCAGTTAAAAATGTAAAATTGCGCACTGTAGCCAAAGTTTCTGTCCTGCACCGTACAAACCAACAAGCATTGTAAACATCCTAAAGGCAAACCCTGGCACATTATTTTTATAATACAATGGAATCGTACAAGGGGAAAATTATTTTTATTGAAAAGTTTCTGTAATTAGGATTCACAAAGTTCCCATGGTCATGAACAAAGTTCAAGGACGTCCCCCACTTTCACAATGCTCGTCTCTCTCACTTTCACTTTTCTTTTTGAAAAGTTTTGGGTTCCCCTCTTTATTTTTGTTGTTTTTAAACTATATGAAAGCACTCAACAGAAATAAATGACTCTATAAAACTTCCGGGTTGTCTCCCTGGCAGCACTTTCTTTAAATCCATTAAGCTAGGCATAAAGTGCTCAAGTAATGAATCCACCCGGATCCCAAGGTATATCAAAGCCAATTTTAAGTAACAATGATTTGTAATTTAGTAGTGAGCACAAAGTAACATATATCATGCAACAATGAAGTCTAACTCTCTTCCTATGCACCGGCATGTCATAAAAGAACAATTCATTCACACATAGTAAAGGCCAATGCATAGTATAAACAATTTCTTGCAAATTTGTCGTATTGGAAACATAGAGAGGTGGAGATAGAGTTCCTCTCTCATAATAATTGCAAGTAGGAGCAGCAAGCACATGCATATTATATTCATCAAAATCGTCATGTGCAATGGTAAAAGGCAACCCATCAATATAATCCTTAATAAGCACAAACTTCTTCGATATAGTGTAGTCAGGAGAATTCAAAAAGATAATAGGACTATCATGCGTGGGTGCAATACCAACAATTTCATGTTTAACATAAGGAACCATAGAAATTTCATCTCCATAAGCATAATTTATATTGGCATCTTGGCCACGAGCACAGCAAGCATCATCAAAAAGGGATATTTCAAACAAATTCAAGGGATCATAGCAATCATCATATCAATCATCCTTCGGTAAGCACGAAGGGGAATTAAATAATGTATGAGTTGGAGGGTTACTCTCATTAGAAGGTGGGCATGGGTAGATAATCCGCTCTTCCTCCTTTTGTTCTTCGCTCTCCTCATCATCTTTTTCATCCAATGAGCTCGCAGTTTTATCAATTTCTTCTTCCATAGCTTCCTGCAAAATATTAGTCTCTTCTTGGACAGCGGAGACTTTCTCAATAAATGCATTAATATAGTAATTGTATTCATAATTTTCATAGCAATATCTAAGTATAGCAAGATTTTTAGGCTTATAAACATCATCATCTAAAGCTTCATACTTTTCAAACAAAGATTCAATTTCATAAGCAGCCTTAAAAGCAACAAATTCTTCTATTTGTTCAACATCATAGTAATCATATATACCTTTAGCATAAGAAGCTAAGGTTTCATTATCATTAAATTCGCATGAAAAGGGAAGGTGTGGAGCCTCCATCCTAGAGCAACAAGTAATATCATATCTCAAGCATAGATTCCAGGCATACCAACGCAACATAATAAATTGATTCCATAATAGTTTCCCTTTTTGTGTCGAGCGATAATCCCTAAAGTATTCACGTTGATCCAACGTGTCTCCCATTATAAAGTTGAATGGGGTTTTCTCAGGATTATCAAAGTAGTACACAATATCTTTCGCATAATGAGAATCAAGGGTTTTAGGAGTTACCCCATCCTCATGAATAGCAAGTACAACTAATTGTTTTTGTATTTTGCGTTCCATATCCATAACTAAAGATAGAGAACAACTAAGAACAGCAAATAAAAATTACTTACTGATAGAGCAAACAAGCACACACGAGAATATTCACCCCACGCAATGACTCCCCGGCAACGGCGCCAGAAAAAGGTCTTGATGACCCGCAAGTATACGGGATAGTTGTAGCCTCTTTCGATAAGTAAGAGTGTCGAACCCAACGAGGAGCTAAAGGTAGAACAAATACTCTCTCAAGTCCTATCGTTCACTGATACGACTCTACACACGCTTGACGTTCGCTTTACCTAGAACAAGTATGAAACTAGAAGTACTTTGAAGGTGTTTTCGGGTAAGCTTGCAAGAAAGCAAAGAACACGTAAATATAAACTAGGGGCTGTTAAGATAAAGAGGCAACAAAATAAATAGAGTGAGTGTGGAAAAGTGGTGGTAGGAGTTGTGGAATTGTCCCTAAGCAACTGACTATGTTACTAGACCGGTAATCGGTATGGCAATTCTATTTGAGGGAGAGGCACAAGCTAACATATCATCCGTTACTTGGAATTCTATGCACTTATGATTGGAACTCTAGCAAGCATCCGCAACTACTAAAGATTCATTAAGGTAAAACCCAACCATAGCATTAAAGCATCAAGTCCCCTTTTATACCATACGCAAACAACCTACTTACTCGGGTTTGTGTTTCCGTCACTCACGCAACCCACCATAAGCAAATCATAAACATATTGCAAACCCTACAACGGGAATCCCTCACGCTTGCGCGACACGGAGGGCACAATAGGACAGCACCAATAATAAAACATGCAACTCAAACCAATCATAGCAATTCATCAATCACTGATAGGACAATCGAAATCTACTCAGACATCATAGGATGGAACACATCATTGGATAATAATATGAAGCATAAAGCACCATGTTCAAGTAGAGGGTACAGTGGGTTGCGGGAGAGTGGACCGCTGGATATAGAAAGGGGAAGGTGATGGAGATGTTGGTGTAGATGGCGGAGGTGTTGGCGAAGATCGCGGTGATGATGATGGCCCCCGGCAGTGTTCCGACACCACCGGAAGCAAGGGGGAGAGAGCCCCCCATCTTCTTCTTCTTCCTTGACCTTCTCCCTAGATGGGAGAAGGGTTTCCCCTCGGGTACTTGGCTCCCATGGCTTGGGAGGGGCGAGAGCCCCTCCGAGATTGGATCTATCTCTCTGTTTCTGCGTTCGCAGATTCTACCCCTTCACCGTTTCCTTTATATCTGGAGATCCATAACTCCGATTGGGGTGAATCTTTCGCCCAGATCTTTCTCATAAAATTATCTTTCTTGCGCCAAAAGAAGAGCATCAACCGCCTTACGGTTGGACCACGA
>NC_041383.1:335984958-335992407 GCF_002162155.2 Triticum dicoccoides | reverse complement strand
CGTTACCACCTCGGATACCGTTTCGTGTTGATTTTACTTCCCAAAAATCATAAATATTCCAAAAAATCTCCATACATTTTTATCCCGTTTGGACTCTGTTAGATATTGGGTTTCTGCAAAACAAAAAACATGCAATAGACAGGAACTGGCACTGGGCACTTGAATACTATAAAAATTTGAGGGAATAATATTATATGGAAGTTGCCAAAAATAATATAAAAAGTTGCCAAAAATAATATAATATGAAAGTCACCAAGTACACAGACATAAGTTAGTCCCAAAAATAATATAAAAAGTTGCCAAAAAGTATATGAAAGTGAATAATATTGGCATGGAACAATCAAAAATTATAGATACGACGGAGACGTATCACCGATCTATGCAAGATGGCGGAGGCTGATGACATTCGCAAGCTATTAGGACCCCGATCCTAAGTCACACCGATCTAGCATGTAACACATCATATCACTTTGCGGCCTCATGCACGGTATTCCCACGAGTGCCACCTTACCTGGCCCGGGACCGTTTGCGCCTTTTGGCTCACGTATATGATAGTGCCGCTAGCATCCATATGACAAAGAACCCGGGCTAACATGGCTAGTCGTGAACCCAAAGTGGCACTAACTTACAGGGACAGGCATACATGACCCAACAACGAACGTGTCGGTCATCAACGAGTGAATCCGGGCTGTAGCAATTGGGCTAGAAGGACTCCGGTAAACCGGGCTGTAGCAGGCTAACAGGACTCCGGTAGACACCGCGTGACATTTCCCCGAAGGGACAGACACGGGAACAAAGAAGGACACATGCCGGCCAGCCTAAGTGTTCCAGAGCAGTAGCAAGATACCAGGGCTCAGTGGAAGCACTAGGAGCCATTTCCTGGTAAGAGAGGCTACGAAGAATAAACAACTAGATAGTCAGATCCCACACATACCAAGCATTTCAATAACATACACATAATATGCTCGATATGTGCAAATACAACATGGCATCACAACATAACTCTACGACTCAAAGTATTTATTCAATAGGCTCCGAGGAGCGAGATATTACAAACATGGGTCTCATGACCCAGCATTCAGAGCACACAAGTCAAGCACAAGCGGAAGCTTAACATGTCTGAGTAGAGACATCTACAAATGAAAAAGGCTGAGATGCCTGACTGTCTATCAGATCCCGCCGAGGGCACAAGATCGTAGCTGAGGTAACAAGCTAAACGTCGAAGTCCACGCGGAACTACTAGCGAGACTGAAGTCTCTCTACAAAAACTACAATAGGCAAACGTGAGTACAAATGTACCCAGCAAGACTTACATCAGATCTATCTACATATGCATCAGTATCAACAAATGGGATGGTGGGGTTTAACTGCAGCAAGCCAGCTTTGACTCAGTGGCTAACCTGAACTACGACTGCAAGTAACTCTTTTGAGGTGGCGCACACGAGTCCACATATTCACCATATCAATACACCACTATGGATCCGCTCCCGTCTCCCTACGAGAACGCCATCCATAGAAGTCACGCTTATCTTGCGTACTTTAGAATATCCACTTTCACTTGTCTATGAACTGTATAGGCAACCCAGAAGTCCTTTACCGCAGACACGGCTATTCGAATAGATCATATTAACCCTGCAGGGGTGTACTTCTTCACACACGCTCTCACCACTTACCGCCGTTTACATGACATGTACTCGGCAACCTTCAAGCGGAAGCCCAGCGAGGGTGTCGGCCACGACCTGACTAACCACACAAGTCTCTCGTCCAGGTTTATCGCCTATTCGGGTTCCATCCGCAAGGAGATCCGGCCGGGGTCTCGCTCACGGCCCCAAACGATGTGTGCATGGTTCCCAAGCCCACCTCGACGAGTGGATCTACGCTTGGTACACCGTGCCATGGTGCCTAGTCTGTCCCAAGCCCACCTGTACCGGGTACCACTTGGTAGACTACTAACACAACCTACAAACACCAGAAACTAGTTGCAACTCCTGGACAGAGATCATGTTGATTAATAAGTCGAGAGGTGTCGAGTTACCGGAACCCAATGTGTGGTAGTAACTGTTCATGGATCAGAAACACAGAACTTAGTTCCTAAGGACGGCTTCAATGAGACAACCCACCATGTACTCCTACATGGCCTCTCACCGCTACCTTTACCAAATCGTGTTCACACACTTAGCTCACACACAGTAGGACATGTTCACACACCTCCAATTCTTCCCCGATGAATCAGACCTGACTCAACTCTAGGCAGTAGCAGGCATGACAAACAGACATGAATGAGTAGGCACATCAGGGCTCAAACAACTCCTACTGATGCTAGTGGGTTTCATCTATTTACTGTGGCAATGACAGGTCATGCAGAGGAAAGGGGTTCAACTACCACAACATGTAATAGTTGAATCGTTGTTGTCCTAATGCAATAAAAGAGAGCAGGAGCGTGAGAGTGGGATTGTATCGGAATGAACAAGGGGGTTTTGCTTGCCTCGCACTTCTGAAGATAGTATAGTTCTTCATCGATGTCATCGAACACATCATCGGTACACGTCTAATGAGAGGAGACAAGCACCGACAAACAAAGAAGAAACACAATCAATGCAATGCACAATATGATGCATGATCATGACATGGCAATATGCTGTGGTTTGAGCTAATGCAAATAGTAGCAGGTTAAATGGAGTTGGTTTGAATCTAAGATTCAAATTCAAACTCCATATATGACATCTCAAATGCCATTCATTTCATTTGTCCTAAACAGTAGTCATAAGTTGTTCTAACATGCATGAAAATGGTACAGATGGATAGATTGGATTTTTCTGATCATTTTTCATATATAAATTATTTCATTCTGAGTTACGATTGAATTTATATGAATTTTTGAAGTTTTGGATATATTCTGGAATTTTCTGAATTATTTAAAAATACAGAAAATGATTAACTGCGTCAGCATTGCGTCACTATGACATCAACAGGTCAACTGCAGCTGACCAGGTCAAACCTGACCAGCGGGGTCCACTGGTCACTGACACAGAGTCAGCTACAGAGGCTGACATGTGGGACCCGGTCAAAGCTGACGTGGCCAAGTCAAAGTTGACAGGCGGGGCCCACTATGATTAGTGCTAATCTAACAGAGAAATTAAACTAACTAGTTTAGGCACTGGGCCCCACATGGCAGTGGCTCTAGGGGTGGTTAGCTAGGTCATTACCGCTAATTAACCGGCGCCACGTCAGCATGTGACGCCGGCGACCACAGTAGCGGCGGGATCTCGTCGGAGTTGGTCGGGGCGGTGCTACAGGCCGCAGCTGGTCGCGCTGAGGGCAACAGGATGGAGCCCGTGCTCCCGCGCATCTAGGGGCGCACGCAGCTGGGCATAGGGAGGCCGGGGTCGACGGTGGCGACCACTTAGGCGGAGGCCGGAGCTCGGGTGTTCGCGGTTTTGGTGCTACGGCCTGCGTTCGAGCAAGTAGCAGGCTGAAGAGGCTCTACGTGGCGCTGTGAGTGCAACAGGCACTCGCACGGGACCAAATGGTCACCGGAATGTGGCTGGCGACGAGCTCGTGCGGTGGCGCGGTTCGGTCTTCAAGGGGGCGACGACTACAGCAAGAAATCGAGGCGGGGAAGAGGGGGATTCGGTGTGGAAGCTCACCGCGATCACGCAGAGCAGCTCAGACGGGTCGAGGAGGCGCGGGGGACGGCGTACGGTCGCCTACGATCTCGGTGCAGAGGCGGCGGGGTCGAGCTCGATGGCGAGGCTCCACTGCTTCCGGCGATGCGTGTCTCGTCGAGGAGGAAGAGGGGGACGAGGCGGACCTTCTTGGCGCGTAGGCGAGGCGTGGGGTGGCCGATGGGTACAGGAGCGACGAGCGGCGGTGATGGTTGCCCTCGGACGCGAGAGGGAGAGAGAGTAGAGGAGGGAAGAAGCACGGGAGAGAGTGAGAGAGAGGTCCAGGGGGTCGCGTGGCGCTGCGAGAGGTGTCCAGGGGGAGGAGGAGGCAGCCAGGCAGGGAGGAGGTGGCCGGCGTGTGGCTGCGAGCGCCGGGCACGCGCCCTTGCCTACTGGCGCGAGGAGGAAGGTGACAGAGAGGCTGCGGTGGTGGGCTGGGCCGGCTTTGGTGGGCTGCACAAGTAGGTGGCCCAGGTAAGCGTTCTCTCTCTCTCTCTTCTAAATTGTTTCTGTTTTCTATTTTCTGTAATTGTGTTTGGCTTTAATAAAAATGCTAGGGCATTTCCAAAAATCATGAAACTGCTCAATGTCACTATTTGGAATATTTCCAACAGGAAACATTTCAATTTGTGATTATTTGAGCATTTAAAATATTATTTAGCAATTAAATGCCCAAATGCAAATACCATATGATTTAATTCAAAAATCCAGAATGGCCTAGAAAAATGTGCACCATTTTTGGGAGAGGTTCTAGACCAATCCAAAAATAATGAACTTTTCTGAAGAGCATTTTGGGTTCATTGAGAAAATTTTTATTTGAACCTAGTTGATTTAATCTGGTGCTAGGGTTTGAGCAATCCCTATTTCAATTTAAATAAAATTTAAACATGATGCAGACATGAAGGGCTAGTCTAGTGCATACCAGAACTAGGGATGTGACAACTCACCCCCACTAAACAAGAATCTCGTCCCGAGATTCAAGCGTAGGGTAAAATGAAGGGGGAACACAAACTAACACAATCTTCACGATCCAGGTTGCACTTCATAGGGGCGTTGATTCGATCACCATCTTTGTCTCATCGTCTTGCTCTGAGAACTCCAACTAACATGACAATGAGAGGAAAGGAAAACTCTAGAAGAATCGATCTTCTCGAAGACCGAACAACTCAGGATCAACTCATGGGGTGAGACATAGCAGCATCTCCTGAGCTGAGACATGAAGCATATATCTAGAGGGATGGAGTGGAACAGATGATGAGGGTTCACTAGGTAGACAACAATTCCAAACTTAAGAAGGTGGTAAATGATTGTCAACGTAGCGAGGAGTTGAGTTGCCATGATACCACAACGAGACACCTTAGGGATGGTGACTCGTAGATATATCCCCCTTAAGTGGCAAAAAGAATTACCTTTCATGCATAGATCATTGAAATTCTTCTTACCAGGCTAAGGCAATTTACAAATGAGTGTTTTACGGAGTTCGAAGAAATTGCATACTCAGATCGGAAAGGAAACTATGGTTATATAACAACTCGGCAACAGAAGGCACATTCCAGTTGATACCGAGAATATAACCCAGTGACTGAGCGTGCTCTCAAGAACTTGAGCATTTCCATATTCATCAAGGTCTTACCAGCATCCGTGCCAAGGATCCTGGCCACAACGTACTACCATGATGAATAACGGTGGAGGATGTAGGTGCAAAGGAAGATAACACCTTCTTAGACTTCACCTTGGCGGGGCCAAGGAAAACAAAATCTGGATGATCGACCGAGAGACATTTAGCACTCCGCTTCTAATGTTCTCCTTGATGTGCTAGTGTATCCCATTCATAGATATGGTTTGATATCTAGAACATCAAGTAAAAGGTCAGACTTCGGGAACACAAAAATCCATAAGGGACAACTAGGAAGTAAATCCCGCTAAATCCTTATGGGGAGGTGGCCAACTTCCTCAATCAAGATACTACAATAATGGGTCTTCTACCCGGGTGCGTTGGCCACGACATCCACTTTACCGATTGTCGAGAGACCAATATTATAGTTCTTGGGAAATGTTCCAACCATCATATCAGCCTGAGATTCAGATTTAGTTGGTGTAGGAATATTCCAGACTCATCAGGTCTAGAAAGAAAAACGAAAGTTTGCAACACAAATCGACGAGATGACGTTGCGAGATTCTCGGGAATGAACTACGGTAGTAAGCTCCAAAACATGAGCTGGTACTGCTACAAACATGTGAACACGTTGTCCAAGACAAGCATGATCACATGGTAGTCTTACAACAAAACACTACCAAGTTCTGGTTGGGAACCATCTTCGAGGATAACGGAATCTTGTACAAATCCGTCTGGTACCTTCAGGACTAGCACGTAGAACTTATTATCCTTGAACAAATCAAGCAGTGGCTTGGTGTGCTAGGGAATAACGATGGATTGGAGGTAGCTAATCTCTCAAGCCATGGTATACTTCGCACGTGCATGACTGACTTGGGATGATTCCAGAGGAAACAACATTAACTTTCTCGAATTCATGGCGGCAACTTGCATCAAATGCGCATAAATTAGAGGGGGTCACTTCTTTCATCTGAACATATGCTTCATGAGCTAGCATGAAGAGATGCTTTCAAAAGTTTCCAACACTAGCTTAATGTTCAACAAAATCATGGAGGAGATCAGGATGTTGTCGATGGGCTCAACAACAATTCATCCAGGTTTCCATAAAAATGGAATTCCATAATTATGAGAACAAGTGATAGTATTGGTCAGACCAAAGGATAAAATGGTGTATGCTCGAGGGATCAACCACGAGTAAGACACCATTACGAACATGGTTGGTTCTGATTTGATTTGACAATAGCCCATACTCAAATCAAAGTTTTTATAAGACAATAGGTCCAACAACTGATCATAGGGACCAATCCATGAAGATATCATCTTTCTTCAACTAACATACCAACACCAAGATATCCCTTTGAAACGAACTAAGTTAGGTAAGCTTTTATCTTCCAACTCTCCAAGTTGTCGTTTAGCTTAACCCACTAGCTTAGGGGTATCCTGTCACATCCCTAGCTTCTGGTGCTGCCTAGTGTTTGCATCATGTTTAAATTTTGAAACTTGAACTGAGGAAATTTGGAAGCCTCAAAAACTTAAATAAAAGAAGGGAAAAACCCTAAAATCTCATTCATTGTTCCAAAATGCTCTTCTTAAATGTTTGATAATTTTTGGCAAGGGTTCTGGTCCCAACCAAAATATTGAACATTTTTAAGGTTTTATTTTTGGGACTTTGAATTTAAATCATTAGCTATTTGAATTTGAATTATATTCATATAATTAGAATATAATTTCAAATACCCCTGAAATATTTTGTGAGCTTTTGGAAAAGTCCACCTAGCAAAATAAAAATATTCAGAGGAATTTTTGGCATTGTTTGAATTTGTTTAAATTCAAAACAATGGCAAAAGATATTAATAAAAGAAAAACAGAATTAAATAGAGATAAAAGAGAGAGAGAAGGACTTACCTGACGCTTACCTGAGGCCCACCCACCTGGTGGCCCAGCAGAATCGGCCCAGCCCACCACTGCAGCCCCTCCGTCGTCTTCCTCCCCTCGCCCCAAAGCAGCTGCGTGCCCGGCGCGCAGGCGAGCCGCGCCAGCTCCTGCTTGCCTGCCTGGCTACCCCCTCGTCGCCCTGCTCGCCTCCCGCGACACCACGCAACCCCCCCCCCAACGCTCTCTCACTCTCTCTGGATCTCTCCCCTTCCTCTGCTCTCCCCACCGAGAGCC
>NC_041383.1:335976582-335984366 GCF_002162155.2 Triticum dicoccoides | reverse complement strand
TCGCCGACCCCTCCGTTCGATCCACTGTGAGCCCCTCTTCCTCTTCCCCCTTCTCTCAAGCTCGCGCTCATCCCCTAGCTTCTTTCTCCACCGCGGCCGAGAGCTTCTCGCCGCCGGCCATGGCGTGGCCGTGGCCACAGCCACCGCAGCTCGCTTCCGAGCCCACCGTCGTGCTCACCGCAACCTCAGGAGCCCGCAGCACCCACCAGTTTCTCCCGTAGTGCACCATAGCGTCAAATCGATCGACGCTCGAGCTCCGGCCGCCGCCTCTGTGCTCGCCGTCGTCATCTCCGGCGACTCCGAGGCCTTCCGATGGCTCCGCTAGACACGGTCGAGCGCGGGCTACCCCCTGGTGGCCTTCGCGCATTCATCCGTCGCCCGCAGCTCAAGTCCGGCGAGTTGCCGCCGCAGTTTAGGTCGTCGCCGGCGAAAACTCTGGCGACTGTCGACATGGACGCTATTAGGTGCTAACCTTGCCAGCTAAGCTCCCAAATGACACTGACAGTGGGCCCCACGCCTGGTCAAACCCCAGTCAGCGCTGGGTTTGACCGGGATTAGTTCATGTGTCACTGACCTGTGGACCCCACACGTCAGGCTTGACCCGGACCAGCCCAGTTGACTCTGCTGACGTCACAGTGATGTGGTGCTGACGCCATAAATCATTTTCTGGATTTATTATTATTCAGGAAATTCCAGAAAATTGTATAAACTTCTAAAAATCATAGAAATTCAATCGTAACTCCAAATGAAATAAATTATATATGAAAAATTTCAGAAAAATTCAAGGAATCCATCTGTACCATTTTCATGCATGTTTGAACAATGTTTGTCCTCTGTTTTGGACAAAACAAATAAAGGGCATTTAAATAATCATATATGGAGTTGGAGTTTGAATCATGTATTCAAACCAACTTCATTTAAATCATAGCTAGGTGCATTAGCCCAAAACACATTCATATTGCCATGTCATAGCGTGCATCATATTGTGCATTGCATTGATCGTGTTTCTTCTGTGTTTGCCGGTGTTGTTCCCCCTCGATAGACGTTGTACCGGCGATGTGATCGATGACACCGATGAAGAGCTATATTATCTTCAGAAGTGCCAGGCAAGCAAAACCCCCTTGTTCATTCTGATACAATCCTACTCTCTCGCTCCTGCTCTCTTTTAATGCATTAGGACAACACCGATTCATCTGTTACTTGCTGCGGTAGCTGAACCCCTTTATCCTCTGCATGACCTGTCATTGCCACAGTAAATAGATGAAACCCACTAGCATGAGTAGGAGTTGTTTGAGCCCTGTTGTGCCTACTCATTCATGCTTGTTTGTCATGCCTGCTACTGCTTAGAGTTGAGTCAGGTCTGATTCATCGGGGATGAATCAGAGGCGTGTGAACATGTCCTACTGTGTGTGAGCTAAGTGTGTGAACATGATTTGGTAAAGGTAGCGGTGAGAGGCCATGTAGGAGTACATGGTGGGTTGTCTCATTGAAGCCGTCCTTAGGAACTGAGTTCTGGGTTTGTGATCCATGATTCAGCTACTACCATACATTGGGCCCTGAAATATGACCCCACTCGACTTCTTATTCACTCTAGTCCTCTGTCCAGGAGTTGCAAGTAGTTTCTGGTGTTTGTAGTATGCTGGAGGCCGTGCACAGCGCTGACCGGAGGGGTGGGCTGTGATGCGGTAGGCACGTGGCCGGGTATACCGGGCGCCCGTTTGGTGTCACGGAACCCTGTTCACATCGTTTGGGGCTGTGAGCGAAACTCCGGCCGGATCTCCTCATGGATGGAACCCGAATAGGCGATAAACCTGGACTAGAGACTTGAGTGTTTAGGTAGGTCGTGGTCTACACCCACATCGGCTTTCGCTTGAAGTCTGCCGAGCACATGTTGTGTGCAGACGCTAAGTGGTGGAAACATGTATGAAGAAGTACACCCCTGCAGGGTTAACATCATCTATTCGAATAGCCGTGTCCGCGGAAAAGGACTTCTGGGTTGCTTATATCAGTTCATAGACAAGTGAAAGTGGATACTTTAAAATGCGCAAGATAAGCGTGAGTGCTATGGATGGCGTTCTCGTAGGGAGACGGGAGCGGATCCATAGTGGTGTATTGATATGGTGAATATGTGGACTCGTGTGCGCCACCTCAAAAGAGTTACTTGCAGTCGTAGTTTAGGTTAGCCACCGAGTCAAAGCTGGCTTGGTGCAGTTAAACTCCACCATCCCCTTTGTTGATAATGATGCATATGTAGTTAGTTCTGATGTAAGTCTTGCTGGGTACATTTGTACTCACGTTTGCCTATTTTATGTTTTTGTAGAGAGACTTCGGTCTCACTAGTAGTTCCACGTGGACTTCGACGTTTAGCTTGTTACCTCAGCTACGATCTTGTGCCCTCGGCAGGATCTGATAGATAGTCAGGCTTCTCAGCCTTTTTCATTTATAGATGTCTGTACTCAGACATGATAGCTTCCGCTTGTGCTTGATTTGTATGCTCTGAATGTTGGGTCATGAGACCCCTGTTTGTAATATCTCACTCCTCGGAGCCTAATGAATAAATACTTGAGTCGTAGAGTCATGTTGTGATGCCATGTTGTATTTGCACATATCGAGCATATTGTGTGTATGTTATTGAAATGCTTGGTATGTGTGGGATCTGGCTATCCAGTTGTTTATCCTTAGTAGCCTCTCTTACCGGGAAATGTCTCCTAGTGTTTCCACTGAGCCATGGTAGCTTGCTACTGCTCCGGAACACTTAGGCTGGCCGGCATGTGTCCTTCTTCGCTCCTGTGTTTGTCCCTTCGGGGAAATGTCACGCGATGAATACCGGAGTCCTATTAGCCCGCTACAGCCCGGTTCACCGGAGTCCTGCTAGCCCAGTGCTACAGCCTGGATTCACTCGCTGATGACCGACACGTTCGATGCTGGGTCATGGATGCCTGTCCCTGTAAGTCTGTGCCACTTTGGGTTTACGACTAGCCATGTCAGCCCGGGCTCCTTATCATATGGATGCTAGCGACACTGACATATACGTGTGCCAAAAGGCGCAAACAGACCCGGGCAAAGGTAAGGTGACACCCGTGGGAATACCGTGCGTGAGGCCGCAAAGTGATATGAGGTGTTACATGCTAGATCGATGTGGCATTGAGTCGGGGTCCTGACAGCGTTGGTATCAGAGCTTGACTGCCTGTAGGATTACCAAGCCAAACTGGTCGAAGTTGAGTCTAGAAATTCTTTAGTTATATAAGGGAATTGATTGTGGGTTGGAACGTAAGGCTCTTTTTACTCCTTATACCTCATGCCCTTCTGATCTGAGTCATCTTATCTTTCCTACGGGGATTAAGAACTAGGATATCTCTTCTTTCTATCAGGATCACGTGTTACTAATCCGTAGACTTATAAGATTGTTGGTTTTAAGCTTGAGTTCAGTTCCTATGACTTCTGTATGTTAACTGTTGATCTCGAAACCTTGATATTGTGCTTCTGAGTGGTTATGCCACCATTTTTGTGAATGTCTCAAATCTTTTCTGAGCATTTACAGCCGTTATGTTGTCCGAGTCATCCCAGGTTTCTCAATAGTCGGATGCATTTGCAAATCCCTTCCTCCTGTTTCCGATGTGCCTTTGGTCAGATTAATCACACAAATCAGTGAGTAGAGGTACTTTATTGCCTTGACATATATGTTGGAGCTATTATTATGACCCTAGGTGTTTTAGGGAGTCATCTAGTAATTTAGCCATGATTTGTGTCCCAGTGTGATGATTCTGGCCATCATTCTCGTAAGCATCCCGTGATGCCACTTAGTTAGTAGGCATTTCACTTCTGGGTTTTCGAACCGAGATTCACCCTACTTACTTCATGTTGATAGTAATTGCTAGCTCCCTTAGGTTATTAGTAACCTTTGTGATAGTCCTTGAAGTCTGTGGTATCTTCTTCTTCCAAATACCATGAACTACTTATGGCAGAAGTTCCTCGTTGAACTGAACAATCACAACCAGAGTGCTCTTGATGAGTTCTCCATTATATATTGTGGCTCTGCCAGTTCTACCTTTCTGCATGGGTTATCCGGAAGAAATATGTTGAACTTCGTTCGACATGCTAAACCATGCATCCACAACTCAGAAAATCGTATGTTCCTTTGAGTTGTCCCTCTTTAGTTGTCTTCTGACCCTTGTCTGTCAATTGATAGTCAAGAGTATATATGCATTCGTTCATCGATGCCTATTGCTCTTTTGGTCCGTCAAGCCATTCTGTCCTGAATGACTTGGAGAAACAAACTCCAGTACCTCATCCATATCTAGGATTTGGTCAAAGCAGTTGTATTCCGCAGATCAAAATGCCAATCCAACTTTTGATATGTTCCACCTCGGAGTATCACCCTCTTTCATCACAAGAGTATCGTGAGAATTGCACACCCTCTTATGAATTCTTGATACAATGATACTTCTCGCCATCATTATTCATTCCTCGGTTCCGTGTTGTCGCAACCGGGTTGCCGACAGGTGAATTGTGATGTGTGAAATCAATACTCCTAGCAACCTCGTTGCTTGGTAGTTAAAGGACAATAATTTCATTCTTAGCGTGTTGGTTTTTGAATCATCCTTCTAAGACTGATTGTGCTACCTAGTCCTTATTTCCTGGTGCACTCTTTGATTAATGAGTTAGGATTTTGTTAAGTCCTCGCTCATTTGATCATATCGTCTTGCCCTGAAAAGCAAGGTTGTTCTTGAGCTTAGTAACATATCGGTGGTTCGTGGTTTTCCGAATATCTTCTCGGAAGTATCACCAGGTCATCACCTGACTGTTATGTTGAGCTCGTGATCAAGTTGGTTTCTTGTAAACCACCCCTTCTCCAAGAATCTGTGTGGGATACCCCTGAGCTAGTTGGTCAAGCTAAACAACAACTTGGAGAGTTGGGAGATAAAAGCTTCCTGGCTAGTTCATGTTAAGGGATATCTTGTGTGTGTGTTCAAGAAAGATGATATCCTCATCAATTGATCCTCGAGACCAGTTGTTGGAGCTATTGTCTTGCCAAAACTTTGATTTGAGTGTGGGCTATTCTCAAATCAAATCAGAACCAACGATGTTCGTAATGTTGTCTTACTCTTGGATTTTCCTCGAGCATACACCATTATGTCTTTTTGGTCTGACCAATGCTATCACCGTGTTCACTTAACTATGGAGTTCCTTTTAAAAGGAAACCCGGATGAATTGTTGTTGAGCACATTGACAACATCCTTATCTCCTCCATGATTTTGTTGAATATTAAGTTAATGTTGGAAACTTGTGTAGGCATTTTCTTCGTGCCCCCTTCATGAAGTATATGTTGGATGAAAGAAGTGACTTCCTTCGATTCACGTGCATTTGATGTAAGTTGCCGCCGTGGGTTCGAGAAAGTTAGTTTCGCTTCCTCTGGAATCGTCCCAAGTCAGTCATGCATGTGCAAAGTATACTTTGGTTTGGTAGATTAATTACCTCCACTCCATATGTATTCCGTAGCACACCAAGCCACTGATTGATTTGTTCAAGGAAAAGGAGTTGATGTGCTAATCCTAGGTCATGCACAAGACTTCGACATCCTCGATGATGGTTCCCAACCTGAACTCGGTAGTGTTTTATTATAAGACTACTACGTGGTCATGCTTGTCTGGGACAGCGTGTTCACATGTATGTAGCAGAACCAGCTCATGTTTTGGAGCTTACTATCATAGTTCATTTCCGAGAATCTCGCAACGTCATCTCATCGATTTGTGTTGCAAACTTTCATTTTTCCTTCTAGACTTGATGAGGCTGGAATAGTATGTTACCAACCAGATCTGAATCTCAGGCAGATATGATGGTTGGAACCTTTCCAAGATCTATGATGTAGGTCCCGCCAAGGTTGATGTTCTGGCCGACACACCTAGCCGGAAGGTCTATCATTGTAGTATCTTGATTGAGCAAGTCGACCATCTTCTCCATGAGGATTTCGAGTGACTTATTAGAAGTTGTTCCTTATGGATCCCTTGTTCCCCGAAGCCAGACCTTTACTTGATGTTCCAGATACCGACTGGTATCGGGTTAAGCTGGCACATCAAGGAGAACATTAGAAGCGGAGTGCTAAATGTCTCTCGGTCGATCATCCAGATTTTGATCCCTTGGTCTCGCTAAGGTGAAATCTGAGAAGGTGTTATCTTTCTTGGCATCTGTATCATCCATCGTTGTTCATCATGGTAGTATGTTGTGTTGCCAGGATCCTTGACACGGATATTGGTAAAATCTTGATGATTATGGAAATGCTCAAGTTCTTGAGAGCACGCACAAGCGCTAGTTGTTATCATCGACACTAATTGGGATGCTCTCAGTTTCCTCGGTTATGCTATGACCTTTCAAACAGTGAATTCACTCTCTATTGTTGGGTTCTTCCCCAGTTATCAGAATCATTCCCAGCATTTGCATTTTGTTCCCAGCTTGCACCGCCAATGTGCCACTCTACCATGGGTCTCTTCCATTCCTGGTGGTAAGCAAATTCATCCATTATGTTGTCTTCAACAAGGTAATCCACATCATCCAAGTCCGAGTATGCCATTCTACCGACCCCCCTCCAAACGATCGCTCGAGAATTGCCTTAGGCTGGTTTAAAGAGTTTCAATGATCTCTGAATCAAAGGTAATTCTTTTTGCCACTTAAGGGGATATATCTACGAGTCACGGTTCCTAAGGTGTCTCGTTGTGCTATTATGGCAACTCAACTCCTCGCTACGTTGACAATCGTTTACCACCTTTTTAAGTGTGAAATTGTTGTCTACCTAGTGAACCTTCATCATCTGTTCCACTCCATCCCTCTAGAGGTGTGCTTCGTCTCTCAGCTCGAGAGATGTTGCTACGTCTCATTCCGAGAGTTAACCCTGAGTTGTTCGACCTTCGAGAAGATTGATCCTTCTAGAGTTCCCTTCTCCTCTCGTTGTCATGTTGGTTGGAGTTCCCAGAGCAAGACGTCGAGACAAGATGATGATCGAATCAAGGTTCTTATGAAGTGCAACCTGGATCGTGGAGATTGTGCTAGTTTGCGTTCCCCCTTCACCTTACCCTACGCTTGAATCTCGGGACGAGATTTTTGTTTACTGGGGGTGAGTTGTCACATCCCTAGCTTCTGGTGCTACCTAGTGTTTGCATCATGTTTAAATTTTGAAACTTGAACTGAGGAAATTTGGAAGCCTCAAAAACTTAAATAAAAGAAGGGCAAAAACCCTAAAATCTCATTCATTGTTCCAAAATGCTCTTCTTAAATGTTTGATAATTTTTGGCAAGGGTTCTGGTCCCAACCAAAATATTGAACATTTTTAAGGTTTTATTTTTGGGACTTTGAATTTAAATCATTAGCTATTTGAATTTGAATTATATTCATATAATTAGAATATAATTTCAAATACCCCTGAAATATTTTGTGAGCTTTTGGAAAAGTCCACCTAGCAAAATAAAAATATTCAGAGGAGTTTTTGGCATTGTTTGAATTTGTTTAAATTCAAAACAATGGCAAAAGATATTAATAAAAGAAAAAACAGAATTAAATAGAAATAAAGAGAGAGAGAGAAGGACTTACCTGACGGTTACCTGAGGCCCACCCACCTGGTGGCCCAGCAGAATCGGCCCAGCCCACCACTACAGCCCCTCCGTCGTCTTCCTCCCCTCGCCCCGAAGCAGTTGCGTGCCCGGCGCGCAGGCGAGCCGCGCCAGCTCCTCCTTGCCTGCCTGGCTACCCCCTCGTCGCCCTGGTCGCCTCCCGCGATGCCACGCAACGCCCCC
>NC_041383.1:335937165-335976364 GCF_002162155.2 Triticum dicoccoides | reverse complement strand
GCCGACGTCGCTCGCAACCACCGCGGCCACAACCACCTCCTCGCTCCCTCTCCGCATCCCTGAGCTCCGTCCCGACCCCATGGAGCTGCACACCGACGCACGCGACCAGAAGAGGCCCCAGTCGACCGGAGCGTCGTCGTCTTCATCCCCGGTGCCCGGAGATCGCCGCCGTAAATTCGCCGTCGCAGAAGCTTCCCCGAGTTCGCCGACCCCTCCGTTCGATCCACTGTGAGCCCCTCTTCCTCTTCCCCCTTCTCTCAAGCTCGCGCTCATCCCCTAGCTTCTTTCTCCACCGCGGCCGAGAGCTTCTCGCCGCCGGCCATGGCGTGGCCGTGGCCACAGCCACCGCAGCTCGCTTCCGAGCCCACCGTCGTGCTCACCGCAACCTCAGGAGCCCGCAGCACCCACCAGTTTCTCCCGTAGTGCACCATAGCGTCAAATCGATCGACGCTCGAGCTCCGGCCGCCGCCTCTGTGCTCGCCGTCGTCATCTCCGGCGACTCCGAGGCCTTCCGATGGCTCCGCTAGACACGGTCGAGCGCGGGCTACCCCCTGGTGGCCTTCGCGCATTCATCCGTCGCCCGCAGCTCAAGTCCGGCGAGTTGCCGCCGCAGTTTAGGTCGTCGCCGGCGAAAACTCTGGCGACTGTCGACATGGACGCTATTAGGTGCTAACCGTGCCAGCTAAGCTCCCAAATGACACTGACAGTGGGCCCCACGCCTGGTCAAACCCCAGTCAGCGCTGGGTTTGACCGGGATTAGTTCATGTGTCACTGACCTGTGGACCCCACACGTCAGGCTTGACCCGGACCAGCCCAGTTGACTCTGCTGACGTCACAGTGATGTGGTGCTGACGCCATAAATCATTTTCTGGATTTATTATTATTCAGGAAATTCCAGAAAATTGTATAAACTTCTAAAAATCATAGAAATTCAATCGTAACTCCAAATGAAATAAATTATATATGAAAAATTTCAGAAAAATTCAAGGAATCCATCTGTACCATTTTCATGCATGTTTGAACAATGTTTGTCCTCTGTTTAGGACAAAACAAATAAAGGGCATTTAAATAATCATATATGGAGTTGGAGTTTGAATCATGTATTCAAACCAACTTCATTTAAATCATAGCTAGGTGCATTAGCCCAAAACACATTCATATTGCCATGTCATAGCGTGCATCATATTGTGCATTGCATTGATCGTGTTTCTTCTGTGTTTGCCGGTGTTGTTCCCCCTCGATAGACGTTGTACCGACGATGTGATCGATGACACCGATGAAGAGCTATATTATCTTCAGAAGTGCCAGGCAAGCAAAACCCCCTTGTTCATTCCGATACAATCCTACTCTCTCGCTCCTGCTCTCTTTTAATGCATTAGGACAACACCGATTCATCTGTTACTTGCTGCGGTAGCTGAACCCCTTTATCCTCTGCATGACCTGTCATTGCCACAGTAAATAGATGAAACCCACTAGCATGAGTAGGAGTTGTTTGAGCCCTGTTGTGCCTACTCATTCATGCTTGTTTGTCATGCCTGCTACTGCTTAGAGTTGAGTCAGGTCTGATTCATCGGGGATGAATCAGAGGCGTGTGAACATGTCCTACTGTGTGTGAGCTAAGTGTGTGAACACGATTTGGTAAAGGTAGCGGTGAGAGACCATGTAGGAGTACATGGTGGGTTGTCTCATTGAAGCCGTCCTTAGGAACTGAGTTCTGTGCTTGTGATCCATGATTCAGCTACTACCATACATTGGGCCCTGAAATATGACCCCGCTCGACTTCTTATTCACTCTAGTCCTCTGTCCAGGAGTTGCAAGTAGTTTCTGGTGTTTGTAGTATGCTGGAGGCCGTGCACAGCGCTGAACGGAGGGGTGGGCTGTGATGCGGTAGGCACGTGGCCGGGTATACCGGGCGCCCGTTTGGTGTCACGGAACCCTGTTCACATTGTTTGGGGCTGTGAGCGAAACTCCGGCCGGATCTCCTCATGGATGGAACCCGAATAGGCGATAAACCTGGACTAGAGACTTGAGTGTTTAGGTAGGTCGTGGTCTACACCCACGTCGGCTTTCGCTTGAAGTCTGCCGAGCACATGTCGTGTGCAGACGCTAAGTGGTGGAAACATGTATGAAGAAGTACACCCCTGCAGGGTTAACATCATCTATTCGAATAGCCGTGTCCGCGGAAAAGGACTTCTGGGTTGCTTATATCAGTTCATAGACAAGTGAAAGTGGATACTTTAAAATGCGCAAGATAAGCGTGAGTGCTATGGATGGCGTTCTCGTAGGGAGACGGGAGCGGATCCATAGTGGTGTATTGATATGGTGAATATGTGGACTCGTGTGCGCCACCTCAAAAGAGTTACTTGCAGTCGTAGTTTAGGTTAGCCACCGAGTCAAAGATGGCTTGCTGCAGTTAAACTCCACCATCCCCTTTGTTGATAATGATGCATATGTAGTTAGTTCTTATGTATGTCTTGCTGGGTACATTTGTACTCACGTTTGCCTATTTTATGTTTTTGTAGAGAGACTTCGGTCTCACTAGTAGTTCCACGTGGACTTCGACGTTTAGCTTGTTACCTCAGCTACGATCTTGTGCCCTCGGCAGGATCTGATAGATAGTCAAGCTTCTCAGCCTTTTTCATTTATAGATGTCTGTACTCAGACATGATAGCTTCCGCTTGTGCTTGATTTGTATGCTCTGAATGTTGGGTCATGAGACCGCTGTTTGTAATATCTCGCTCCTCGGAGCCTAATGAATAAATACTTGAGTCGTAGAATCATGTTGTGATGCCATGTTGTATTTGCACATATCGAGCATATTGTGTGTATGTTATTGAAATGCTTGGTATGTGTGGGATCTGGCTATCTAGTTGTTTATCCTTAGTAGCCTCTCTTACCGGGAAATGTCTCCTAGTGTTTCCACTGAGCCATGGTAGCTTGCTACTGCTCCGGAACACTTAGGCTGGCCGGCATGTGTCCTTCTTCGCTCCTGTGTCTGTCCCTTCGGGGAAATGTCATGCGATGAATACCGGAGTCCTGTTAGCCCGCTACAGCCCGGTTCACCGGAGTCCTGCTAGCCCAGTGCTACAGCCTGGATTCACTCGCTGATGACTGACACGTTTGGTGCTGGGTCATGGATGCCTGTCCCTGTAAGTCTGTGCCACTTTGGGTTTACGACTAGCCATGTCAGCCCGGACTCCTTATCATATGGATGCTAGCGACACTGACATATACGTGTGCCAAAAGGCGCAAACGGCCCCGGGCAAAGGTAAGGCGACACCCGTGGGAATACCGTGCGTGAGGCCGCAAAGTGATATGAGGTGTTACATGCTAGATCGATGTGGCATTGAGTCGGGGTCCTGACATATCCAACACGGATTCTTGGAGAAAGGGTGGTTTACAAGGAAACCAACATGATCACAAACATAACATAGCAGTCAAGGGACAACCCGGTAATACTTCCAAGAAGATATTCGGGAAATCACGAACCACCGATATGTCACTAAGCTCGAGAACAATCTTGCTTTTTAGGGCAAGACAATATGATCAATAGAGCGAAGATTTGAAATAATCCTAACTCATTGATCGAGGAGTGCACCAGGAGAATGGAGTAGGTAGCACGATCAATCTTAGAATGATGATTCAATGATCAACATGCTAAGAATGAGGTTATTATCCTTTAACTACCAAGCAACGGAGTTGCTAGGAGTATAGATTTCACACATCATAGTTCACCTGTCGGCATTCCGGTTGCAACAACATGGATACCGAGAAATGAATAATGAGGGCGAGAAGTATCACTGTATCAAGAGTTCATAGGATGGTGTGCAATTCCCATGATATTCCTGATATAAAGATGGTAATACTCCAAGGTAGAACAGAACAAGAGCTAGATTAGCATTTTGATCTGCAGAACACAACTGCTTTGACCCAATCCTGGATATGGATGAGGTACTGGAGTTTGTTTCTCCTAGTCATTCTGGAATAGAATGGCTTGACGGACCACAAGAGTAATAGGAATCGATGAACGAATGCACGCATACTCTTGACTATCAATTGATAGACGAGGGTCAGAAGACAACTAAAGAGGGACAACTCAAAGGGACATACGATTTTCTGAGTTGTGGATGCATAGATTAGTATGTCGAGCAAAGCTCAACATTTCTTTCGGATAACCCATGCAGAAAAGGTAGGACTGGCAGGGTCACAATATAGAATGGAGAACTCATCGAGATCACTCTGGTTGTGATCCTTGGTTCAAAGAACTTCTGCCATAAGTGGTTCATAGTATTTGGAAGAAGGAAATACCACGAGCCTCGAGGACTAATGCAAAGGTTACTAATATCCTAAAGGAACTAGCAATCACTATCAACATCAGGTAAGTAGGGTAAATCTCGGGTTCAAAACCCAGAAGTAGAATACCTACTAACTAGTTGGCATCACAGGATGCTTTCGAGGATGATGGCCAGAATCATCACACTGGGACGCAGAACATGGCTAGATTACTAGGTGATACTCTAGACACCTAGGGTCATAATACTAGCTCCAACATATATGTCGAGGCAACAGACTACCTTAACTCGGCAATTTAGTGTGACTAACCTGGCCTAAAAAGACATCGGAACGAAAAGAAGGGATTTGCAAATGCATCAGATTATTTAGAAACCTGGGATGACTCGGACAGCATAACGACTGTAAATGCTCGAAAAGATTTGAGACATGCTACAAAAATGGTGGCATAACCACTCGATTATCATAATATCAAGGTTCTGAGATCAACTATGAACATACAGAAGATAGTAGGAGCTGAACTCAAGTTTAGAACCATCACTCCTATAGGTCTAAGGATTAGTAACATGTGATCCTGATAAAAAGATGGGAAGCCTAGTTCTTAATTCCCGTAGAAAAGATAAGATGACTCGGATCAGAAGGCATAAGGTATAAGGAGTAAAAAGAGCCTTACTTTCCATCCCACAATCAATTCCCTTATATAACTAAGGAATTTCTAGACTCAACTTCGACCAGTTTGGCTTAATAAACCTACAGGCAGTCAAGCTCTGATACCAAAGCTGTCAGGACCCCGATCCTAAGTCACACCGATCTAGCATGTAACACATCATATCACTTTGCGGCCTCACGCATGGTATTCCCACGAGTGACACCTTACCTGGCCCAGGACCGTTTGCGCCTTTTGGCTCATGTATGTGATAGTGCTGCTAGCATCCATATGTCAAAGAACCCGGGCTGACATGGCTAGTCGTGAACCCAAAGTGGCACTAACTTACAGGGACAGGCATACATGACCCAGCAACGAACGTGTCGGTCATCAGCGAGTGAATCCGGGCTGTAGCAACTGGGCTAGCAGGACTCCGGTAAACCAGGCTGTAGCAGGCTAACAGGACTCCGGTAGACACTGCGTGACATTTCCCCGAAGGGACAAACACAGGAACGAAGAAGGACACATGCCGGCCAGCCTAAGTGTTCCGGAGCAGTAGCAAGCTACCAGGGCTCAGTGGAAGCACTAGGAGACATTTCCCGGTAAGAGAGGCTACCAAGGATAAACAACTAGATAGTCAGATCCCACACATACCAAGCATTTCAATAACATACACACAATATGCTCGATATGTGCAAATACAACATGGCATCACAACATAACTCTACGACTCAAAGTATTTATTCAATAGGCTCCGAGGAGCGAGATATTACAAACATGGGTCTCATGACCCAGCATTCAGAGCACACAAGTCAAGCACAAGCGGAAGCTTAACATGTCTGAGTACAGACATCTACAAATGAAAAAGGCTGAGATGCCTGACTGTCTATCAGATCCTGCCGAGGGCACAAGATCGTAGCTGAGGTAACAAGCTAAACGTCGAAGTCCACGCGGAACTACTAGCGAGACCGAAGTCTCTCTACAAAAACGTAAAATAGGCACACGTGAGTACAAATGTACCCAGCAAGACATACATCAGATCTATCTACATATGCATCAGTATCAACAAAGGGAATGGTGGGGTTTAACTGCAGCAAGCCAGCTCTGAGTCAGTGGCTAACCTGAACTACGACTGCAAGTAACTCTTTTGAGGTGGAACACACGAGTCCACATATTCACCATATCAATACAAAACTATGGATCCGCTCCCGTCTCCCTATGAGAACGCTATCCGTAGCACTCATGCTTATCTTGCGTATTTTAGAGTTTCCACTTTCACTTGTCTATGAACTGTATAGGCAACCCAGAAGTCCTTTACCGCGGACACGGCTATTCAAAT
The DNA here is from genome assembly GCF_002162155.2 of Triticum dicoccoides. Lineage (NCBI taxonomy): Eukaryota > Viridiplantae > Streptophyta > Magnoliopsida > Poales > Poaceae > Triticum > Triticum dicoccoides. The sequence goes on along the minus strand of NC_041383.1, from coordinate 335,970,089 downwards.
AGATCATATTAACCCTGCAGGGGTGTACTTCTTCACACACGCTCTCACCACTTACCGCCGTTTACACAACATGTACTCGGAAACCTTCAAGCGGTAGCCCGGCGAGGGTGTCGGCCACGACCTGACTAACCACACAAGTCTCTCGTCTAGGTTTATCACATATTCGGGTTCCATCCGCAAGGAGATCCGGCCGGGGTGTCGCTCACGGCCCCAAATGATGTGTGCAGGGTTCCCAAGCCCACCTCGACGGGTGGATCTATGCTTGGTACACCGTGCCATGGTGCCTAGTCTGTCCCAAGCCCACCTGTACCGGGTACCACTTGGTAGACTATTAACACAACCTACAAACACCAGAAACTAGTTGCAACTCCTGGACAGAGATCATGTTGATTAATTAGTCGAGAGGGGTCGAGTTACCGGAACCCAATGTGTGGTAGTAACTGTTCATGGATCACAAACACAGAACTCAGTTCCTAAGGATGGCTTCAATGAGACAACCCACCATGTACTCCTACATGGCCTCTCACCGCTACCTTTACCAAATCGTGTTCACACACTTAGCTCACACACAGTAGGACATGTTCACACACCTCCAATTCATCCCCGATGAATCAGACCTGACTCAACTCTAGGCAGTAGCAGGCATGACAAACAAACATGAATGAGTAGGCACATCAGGGCTCAAAAAACTCCTACTGATGCTAGTGGGTTTCATCTATTTACTGTGGCAATGACAGGTCATGCAGAGGAAAGGGGTTCAACTACCGCAACATGTAATAGTTGAATCGTTGTTGTCCTAATGTAATAAAAGAGAGCAGGAGCGTGAGAGTGGGTTTTTGCCTGCCTGGCACATCTGAAGATAGTATAGTTCTTCATTGGTGTCATCGAACACGTCATCGGTACACGTCTACTAAGAGGGGACAAGCACCGACAAACAAAGAAGAAACACAATCAAAGCAATGCACAATATGATGCATGATCATGACATGGCAATATGCTATGGTTTGAGCTAATACAAATAGTAGCAGCTTAAATGGAGTTGGTTTGAATCTAAGATTCAAATTCAAACTCCATATATGACATCTCAAATGCCATTCATTTCATTTATCCTAAACAGTAGTCATAAGTTGTTCTAACATGCATGAAAATGGTACAGATGGATAGATTGGATTTTTCTGATCATTTTTCATATATAAATTATTTCATTCAGAGTTACGGTTGAATTTATATGAATTTTTGAAGTTTTGAATATATTCTGGAATTTTCTGAATTATTTAAAATCCAGAGATTGATTAACTGCGTCAGCATTGCGTCACTATGACATCAGGAGGTCAACTGCGGCTGACCAGGTCAAACCTGACCAGTGGGGTCCACTGGTCAGTGACACAGAGTCAGCTACAGAGGCTGACATGTGGGACCTGGTCAAAGCTGACATGGCCAAGTCAAAGTTAACAGGCGGGGCCCACTGTGATTAGTGCTAATCTAATAGAGAAATTAAACTAACTAGTTTAGGCACTTGGGCCCACATGGCAGTGGCTCTAGGGGTGGTTAGCTAGGTCATTAGCGCTAATTAACCAGCACCACGTCAGCACGTGACGCCGGCGACCACAGCAGCGGCGGGATCTCGCCGGAGTTGGTCGGGGCGGCGCTACAGGCCGCGGCTGGTCGCGCTGAGGGCACCAGGAGGGAGCCCATGCTCCCACGCATCTAGGGGCGCACGCAGCTGGGCACAGGGAGGCCGGGGTCGACCACTTAGGCGGCGGCCGGAGCTCGGGTGCTCGCGGTTTTGGTGCTACGGCCTGCGTTCGAGCAAGTAGCAGACTGAAGAGGCTCTACGCGGCGCTGTGAGTGCAACGGGCACTCGCACGGGACCAAATAGTTATCGGAATGTGGCCGGAGATGAGCTCGTATGGCGGCGTGGTTCGGTCTTCAAGGGGCCGACGGCTACAGCAAGAAATCGAGGTGGGGAAGAGGGGGATTCGGTGCGGAAGCTCACAACAGTCACGCAGAGCAGCTCAGACGGCTCGAGGAGGCGTCGGGGACGGCGTACGGTCACCGGCGATCTCGGTGCAGAGGCGGTGGGGTCGAGCTCGATGGCGAGGCTCAACTACTTCCGGCGATGCGTGTCTCATCGAGGAGGAAGAGGGGGACGAGGCGGAGCTTCTTGGCGCGTAGGCGAGGCGTGGGGTGGCCGGTGGCTATGGCAACGACGAGCGGCGGTGACGGTTCCCACAGACGCGAGAGGGAGAGAGAGCAGAGGAGGGGAGAAGCACGGGAGAGAGTGAGAGAGAGGTCCAGGGGGTGGCATGGCGCTGCGAGAGGCGTCCAGGAGGAGGAGGAGGCAGCTAGGCAGGGAGGAGGTGGCCGGCGTGTGGCTGCGAGCGCCGGGCACGCGCCCCTGCCTACTGGCGCGAGGAGGAAGGCGACAGAGAGGCTGCGGTGGTGGGTTGGGCCGGCTTTGGTGGGCTGCACAGGTAGGTGGCCAGGTAAGTGGCCCAGGTAAGCGTTCTCTCTCTCTCTCTCTCTCTCTCTCTTCTAAATTGTTTCTGTTTTCTATTTTCTGTAATTGTGTTTGGCTTTAATAAAAATGCCAGGGCATTTCCCAAAATCATGAAGCTGCTCAATGTCACTGTTTGGAATATTTCCAACAGGAAACCTTTCAGTTTGTGATTATTTGAGCATTTAAAATATTATTTAGCAATTAAATGCCCAAATGCAAATACCGTATGATTTAATTCAAAAATTGAGAATGGCCTAGAAAAATGTGCACCATTTTTGGGAGAGGTTCTAGACCAATCCAAAAATAATGAACTTTCCTGAAGAGCATTTTGGGTTCATTGAGAAAATTTTTATTTGAACCTAGTTGATTTGATCTGATGCTAGGGTTTGAGCACTCCCCATTTCAATTTAAATAAAATTTAAACATGATGCACACATGAAGGGCTAGTCTAGTGCATACCAGAACTAGGGATGTGACACAAGTACACTCTACTGAACCTCACGGCGAAGGATGTCATCTGCTCCTATCTGTCCCGAAATCAGTTCAGGAACGCCATGCACCTCAATCACGCGAAGCTAATCTGGGACCGGCTTTCTGAGGTCTATGAAGGTCATCGTACTCGTCATGATCCTTGGTTTGAGGATTACAAGGAGTCTCTCAAAGAGATGACCTTTGCACCTGAATCATCATCATCTTCACCATGCCTCATGGCAGGGGGTGCTAAGGTAACTGAATGCTACCTTTCTGAATCTAGTGATGATGAATCAGGTGATGTATTTGGCCCCAGCTATATCAAACTTGCTTCCCTTGCCACTAAACAACAAAGAGCCTTGGAAAAGGTTCAAGACATGCTTAGTAAGAGCGATGATATGTTGGGTGAAGAAATGGATCAGTCAAAAGCATTGGCTAAGAGTCTTCAGAGACTTCATTCCAAGTTTGACGCCCTTCAAGATCAACATAATACTCTCTTGTCTGATCACGAAAAGCTTTCTTCTAAATCTCTTCAAAGAAAGCAAGATCTTGAAAAGCTAAGAGTGGATTATGAAGATCTTCAGAAGGAGCGCGATTCATTACTTGCTCAACAAATCAGCGGTACACAGGAAGAATTTGTTCCTTCATGTCTGAAGTGCATTGAACGTGAAACTACTAATTATTCACCTGAATGTTCAAATGCTTCTAATGCTACAAATTCTTCATATGTCTCTGCTGTCACTAATTCCTCATCTGAGGGCAATGCAAGTATCACTGATGATGCAGGGCTGAAGGAATTGTACATGATAGGCATCTACAAAAGCCTCAAAGGGCATCAGACATTATGTGATGTCATCAAAAAGCAGATTCTGAACCGAAACCCTAGAAAAGAGGGTATTGGGTTCGAGAGGAAAATGAATGTTGATGGGTCGTACTAGAAGCCTGAGCAGTACCCCAAAACCACATGGGTTGCTACAAAGGAACCTTCAGTAGATCCATCCACCTTATCTAGCTTCACCTGCACTAACTCTATCATCATTGATGAATCCTTTGATGCAAACTATAAACTGTTTAAGAATCAGAATGGTGAAGTGTTTGCCAGGTATATTGGTACTAACTGAAGGAATGGACCACCTATGAAGAAGATCTGGGTACCTAAGCAGTGTATTGAGAATCTTCCTGTGAATGTCATTATGACACCACCACGGAAGAAGACAAACCCCAGACCTATGACTTCATATGGCCCAAAGGCTTCATACAGATACATGACTCACCTGAGTCACCCTAATGCCAATATTTTGTAGGGAAACCATACTCACACTTATGAATATGAGCGTGTGTCTTCAAACCGCTATGTTCATAGAACTAAGAACTTTTCTGCTTATTCATAAGAGTATCCTTCTTCTCCTGCAAGGCAATTTGCTAGGGCTCCAAAGCCGAAATTCTCAGATGTTGCACTTACACTCATTGCTTCTAAGCCGCCCCTATAGATGTGGGTGGTTAAGAAGAATTAACTTTATTTTGCAAAGAAAGGTCTCCAGCCTGAAATCAAAGGCGTCCGATGCTATTGCTCGGGACCTAAAACACATTGTGGGACGCAAGATAAAATGCCCAAATGGTCTTACTATGAATTTCACATCTGAATCGCTTGCCAGTCATACTATCATTCCTAACCTTGATCTAAGCTTTGATGATCCTCTTGTGCATCAAATGTTTATGCTTCACAACACTCTTTGTGAAGCCTATCCTCCTAACTACACTGTAGGGTACTACACCTCGTGCTTCAGAATGGATTATGGACAACGGATGCACTAACCACATGACTGGTGATCGAAGTCTTCTCATGGACCCAACCTTACGTCCATGTGATAAAAGTCACATCACATTCGCTGATACTGGTAAAAGCAAGGTATTGGGCCTAGGTAGAGTTGCAATCTCAAGGGATCAGCACATGGACAAAGTGATGCTTGTTGAATCCATTGGTTTCAACTTAATGTCTGTCTCAATGCTTTGTGACTTAAACATGATTGTGCTATTTGGAATGTATCGTTGCCTTGTACTAATGGAATCTGACAAGTCTCTAGTCTCCGAAGGGTACAGGAAAGATGATCTGTACATGGTCGACTTCTCAGCAGGACCACAAATGGCCGTATGTCTTCTAGCCAAGTCATCAGAGTGCTGGCTCTGGCATCGAAGGCTAGGGCATGCTGGCATGAGGAACCTACACACTCTCGCCTGTGCATCGAAGACATCAAGTTCAAGAAAGATCATCTATGTGGTGCTTGTGAAGCTGGGAAGATGACCAGGGCCAAGCACCCCTCAAAGACAATCATGACTACATCTCGACCTTTTGAGTTGCTCCACATGGACTTGTTTGGTCCCACTCACTACTCTACTCTCACTGCTACTGCTTGTCTCTATGGTTTCGTTATTGATGATTATTCAAGATACACTTGGGTGCACATAATTCTCTTCAAGACTGAAGTGCAGGATATCTTCAGACGCTTCGCCAACCGCGTCATGAAAAACTCTGGCGTCAAGATCAAGCACATTAGGAGTGACAACGGCACAGAATTCAAGAACACCGGCCTCGACCTCTATCTTGACACCTTAGGCATCACTCATGAGTTTTCTGCTCCTTACACACCTTAGTAGAATGGCATCATGGAGCGCAAGAATAGAATCCTTATTGAGATGGCTCGGACGATGCTTGACGAATACAAGACTCCAAGAAAATTTTGGCCTGAAGCCATTGATACTGCATGCCATGTCATCAACCGTGTTTATGTTCACAAGCTTCTAAAGAAAACATCCTATGAGCTTCTAACTGGTAAGAAGCCGAACGTAAGCTACTTCAGAGTATTTGGTGCTCGGTGCTGGATCAAGGATCCACATCACACTTCAAAATTTGCACCGAAAGCACATGAGGGTTTTATGCTTGGTTATGGAAAGGACTCGCACTCCTACAGAGTCTTCAACCTCTTTCACTATAAAGTGGTTGAAACTGTGGATGTGCGGTTCGATGAAACTAATGGCTCGCAAAGAGAGCACCTCCCAAATGTGCTAGATGAAGTACCTGCCAGTGAATCAATCAAGCTAATGGGAACAGGAGAGATCATACCATCAGATGCCCGGCCCAAAGAGGAACTTGTTATTTCTGCACCTGGTCAACCTAAAGACATTGCTCAGCCTGAAGATAATCCTCCAAATAATGACAATGTTCAACAGGAGCAAAATCTTTGTCCAGTTCATCCTCGTGTCGCAAATGAAGTACAAATAGAGAAGATAATCGATAGCATCAATGCACCTGGTCCACTCACTCGTTCAAGAGCAACATAGCTAGCAAATTTCTGTGGGCACTTTGCATTTGTCTCAATCTCTGAACCCAAGAAAGTTGCTGAAGCCTTCATGGAACCTGAATGGATTCAAGCTATGCAAGAAGAGCTTCAACAGTTTGAGCTGAACAATGTGTGGGAATTAGTCAAGCGTCCTGATCCTCAAAAGCACAACAAAAGGCACAAAATGGATATATCGCAACAAACAAGACTAGCCTGGTCAAGTGGTCAGAAACAAAGCATGGCTCGTTGCTCAAGGATACACACAAGTTGAAGGAATTGACTTCGATGAAACATTTGCTCCAGTGGCTAGGCTTGAAGCCATTCGCATATTTCTAGCTTACGCAAATCGTCATAACATTCTTCTGTATCAAATGGATGTGAAGAGTGCCTTTCTCAATGGAAAGATTGAAGAAGAAGTATATGTTGCACAACCGCCTGGCTTTGAAGACCCAAAACATCCTGATATGGTATACAAGCTCAACAAGGAACTGTATGGCCTCAAACAAGCCCCTCGTGCTTGGTATGACACACTCAAAGACTTCCTGAAGAGCAAAGGCTTCAAACCTGGTTCTCTAGATCCCACTCTCTTCATGAAGACATATGATGGTGAACTGTTTGTGTGCCAAATCTATGTGGATGACATTATCTTCGGTTGCACCAACAAGAAATACAGTGATGAATTTGCTCACATGATGCAAGAGCAATATCAAATGTCCATGATGGGAGAGCTGAAGTTCTTTCTCAGTCTTCAAATCCGTCAGCAACGCAACGACATCTTCATATCTCAAGAAAAATATCTCAAAGATTGCCTGAAGAAGTTTGGAATGCAAGACTGCAAAGGATACACGATGCCAATGCCAACAAAAAGTCATTTAAGCCCCGATGTCAATGGTAAAGATTTCGATCAACAGGTATACCGCTCCATGATTAGTTCTTTACTTTACTTATGTGCATCTAGGCCAGATATCATGCTTAGTGTTTGCATGTGTGCCCGATTCCAAGCGGCACCAAAGGAGTCGCATCACTTACCTGTGAAGCGAATTCTTCGATATTTGGCTTACACCCCAACACTAGGATAATGGTATCCAAAGGGCTCAGAGTTTGATCTGGCTGGATTTTCGGATGCTGATTATGCTGGTGACAAGGTGGATCACAAGTCTACATTAGGCACATGTCACTTTCTGGGTCGATCTCTTATCTGTTGGTCTTCAAAGAAGCAGAACTGTGTATCACTCTCAACTGCTTAATCTGAATACATTGTTGTTGGATCTTGCTACGCTCAGCTTCTATGGATGAAGCAAACTCCTAAGGACTATGGCATCCATCTGAAGCATGTGCCACTCTATTGCGATAAAGAAAGTGCTATCAAGATTGCCAATAACCCAGTTCGGCACTCGAAGACAAAGCACATTGAAATTCTTCATCACTTCCTCAGAGATCATGTTATGAAAGAAGATATTGATATCATTCACATCAAGACAGAAGATCAGTTGGCTGATATCTTCACTAAGCCCTTGGATGAGAAAAGGTTTTGCAAGTTGCGATGTGAGCTAAATATCTTGGAATCCTTGAATGTCCTATGATTAGGAACACATCCTAACACATATGCAGTTTGATAACTTAGATGCGCAACACACGAAGTAATGTATGTCTTCAATAAATGAAGACATACACTCTAAGTGTGAATACATTAATGTGGAAATTGACTTCAGAGCACCATGATAATTGTGCGCCATGTCTGGGTCTAATACTTCCTATACAGTGGGTAACGCCACCACCAAACTCTTCTGAAGTGTTTCCTCATGGCGTCATATTTGCAAAGTCTTCGCAATTGATTTAACTTCAACTTTAGTTTGACTTCATGATTACTGATTTGGCTTTACTCTGTTATATATATATAGTATTCTGTCCTCTACAGCATTCACTTATAGCTATGTCTTCTTGTTTGAATCTTTTGAACTAAGTGAATGTGATCGGACCCTGACCTCTCTATGCTTTCTACCTCAAGCTCTATATATCCAAATCATATGCATTCTGTTGAAACTGTTGAATGTCTTCTCTGTGTCCTTGTCAGCGGAAGATATAGAGACAAACATTTATATCTAGCTTTAATGACATATCCTTTTGCCTGAAACCCATAGAATTCGGAACGACCACCCCGACAATCCAGGCGTGTATGGGACATGGAACAACTTTCAATGAGTTGCATGTTCGCCACGTGTCCATCAGATGTGAACCGCCAGGGGCAACTGCGTAATTGTGCTGTAATGTCTCTGTCCTCATAAATACTTGTCCCATCTTGGTCAAAAATCCTTCTTCCTCCCTCGCCATCTCTCGCAAATCCTAGCGCCTACGCTAGCTCTCGACGATGCCGACGATGAAGCGCTTAGCTGCCGCGACCTCCTCGACGTCGTCCTCACGCCGGCCGCGGACCTCGTCTTCTCCGCCGTTACCGTAGGTGTCTTCCGTCTCCAAGTTAGGGCACGGGAGATCGAACCGCTCGGCATCCATCTTCGTTCCGTCTAGCAGTTCTTCGTGTGGTAATAAAAGTTTTACTTTTTTACCATCTTTTTGATATGATAGATTCATCCCTTTCTACCAAAAGTGGTTTCTAGATCTTCGAACATGAATCTATCTCTTTCTGCATCTCATATTCCGCCTAGTATATTCACTTATGCTTCTTCACAAGTTAGATTCCTCACTTGTACTTATTCTTGGATTTGTACAACTCTGGAACCAACTCTCATCATATAAGTGAATGTCATCGCGTTATGAGGTCAATGTCTTCAAACTGATTTATCTTCAAAATCTTCTGAGAATGCATATGACCTCTTCCCCTTCCCTCGCACCTTTAATGCTGTCACACGTACATGTCCGTGGGAGAATCCCTTGGTTCTCATAGTCTGCATTCGTTTGCAGAATTCTTGCAGAGTCACATCAACTCACCTGAAGCGAGTTCCTATCAGTCCAGCCGTTTGAAGCCATTGTAAGTACTGAAGCCTTTCAGTTTACACTTCATGGCAACTAGGAAGTCAGCAAGAAAGGGAGGCAGACAGTGTCGTAGTGACACCTCCAAGGACTTACCTCCAGATTTGCATGAGATGTACAAAACTGATCCAGAGGAAACCTATACTGAACGCAAGAATCGAATCCAATGGATTCAAAGATATTGGGCAGAAGAGTGGTTCAGATATCGCTTCATCACTAAAGAGTATGCAGAGAAGAATGCCATCAAGGCACCCTGGAGTGATATTCTGTACAGAAATCTTCCACCCAGGAATCGGGCTGAAGCTATTGAGCAAGGCTTCTATCCTTGCATGGTGCGCGGACCACAGCCTGAGAATGCTGACCCGTCTTCACTACTCTGGTGTCGTGAAGATAGTCTGTTCAAGCGCAACTATCACTTCGCCAAAAACTCAGCTGCAACAAACAAGAAGGATCTGGGGCTTGACTTCAACCCTGGTCCCTCCTCACCTCGGGACAATGGCACCTGTGAAGCCAATGAAAACAGGATTGGCCCCTTCTACAACGTTGATGGCCTCATCACTCACATTATCGTTCGAGGTGCCAAAGTGGATCATTCTGATGATGATGATGCTGACACCGATGAAGCTCCAGCTCCTCCTCCAAAGCCTAAGAAGCAAAAGAATAGTAGAGCTTCAAAATCATCTACTGCTCCAAAAGCTTCAAGAGTGAAGCCATCGGCAACTGCACCTTCTTCTCCAAGAAATATCTCTGAAGATCTCTGTCGCATCTCCAAGAGGCGTGAAAAGCCACAGAAGACACCAGTTCCGAAACTCAATCATGCACTGACGCCTGCTGCCATTCTGAGGAATGAATCTGAACCCATTGACTTGTCTTCAGATGAAGAATTTGGTGAAGATTCTCTGGAACAGCTGATCAAGAGCAAGCAAGAGGCGGAGATCTTCAACGACCTGCCCCTCTTTGATGTAAACATTCTGAAGAACTTCATTGATGAGTGGTTTGATAATCAGGATCTCAGCTTTGATGACCTTCAGCTTCCCATTAGCGCCAGCGTTGCTTTCCAAGGCGCCATTGCTCCTGAGCTTGCTTTGGCTCAGCGCATTGTTGAACTGAAGCGAAAGATAGACTTTGAGAAGGAACAGTTCAAGAAGCATGTCGCCAGGCTGAATGTGGCAGATGTGCAAAAGTTCAAGGTGATGCTCAATGACCTCAAGGAGTCGTTTCGGAAGAAACGCGAGGAAGCCAAAGGCTCAAGAGAGCGCATGAAAGCACTCGCTGACAAATGCATTCAAGCCTACAATGAAGCTGAAAAGCGCAAAGCACTTGGCCGCCCTGGCATTGACCCCTCAATGGCTGCCAAGAAAAATAAGTCATCTGAAGCCCACACTGAAGCACCATGGCAGGAAGAACCACACATTGTCTTCCCTGCCAGCATGCGCGGCTCGAAGCCCAAGGCTCCTTCAGTGGCTTCTGAACAGAAGAAAACTAAGGGAGCTGAAGCCGAAACCAGGAAGCAGAAAACCAAGAGCACCACAGATGAAGCACCACCCCCTAAGAAGAGAAAAACCAAGAGAAGAGATCGGGCTGCTCCTACAGAGCCCCTTGTTGTTGAACCCCTTGCTTTTGTTCCCCCTTCGTCTGCAAACCAAGAGCGTCGCATGATTGTTCATGAGCCTGCTTCCATAGAGGCTAGTGAAGCTCAAGAAGTTCCAGTCGTCGACCCCCTTGCGACTGAAGACATTGTTCAAGATGATGTAGTTCTTCCTCAGATCGAGCTCCCATCGGTATCATCACCTGTTCGAACGAACAGTGAGCTTATCAGTATTGGTCATCCTTTGACACCAATCTCACAAGATGCATCGTGGGCTGATCGCCCCCAGCAAGCTACCCCACATCAAGACTCACAAAGTACACCCCAGCCGTCAAGTGTGCCCGTCATCAGCCCCATGTCAAATGATGACAACTACATGGAGACATCACCATCGCCAAAGGCGTCGCCCGTATTCCAACGGCTTCGCAAAGGCCTGAAGCCATCTGCCTCCATGATCACCATCACAGAAGAGGGCTCCAACTTGTCAAGTTCAGTGGCACGTCAAGTGTTCTCTAAAGACAATCCTTCTGTGACGGTCCCTGTGTCTGAAGCCCATGCTGCTCAAGACCCTCCAGTTGCATCAGCCGGAGCAACACAAGAAGAAGAGCGTGTCATTACTCCCCCTACAACACAAGAAGAAGTGCATGAAGAGAACCAATGTGTACCAGAATCTCCAGCTACTCAAGTGGAGGGTGGGAATCCTGAGGCTGCCACAAATGACATTCCTGAAGCCAATGACGTTGTCATGGACGAAGCCAATGTGGAGCCTACAGTGGCCAATGCACCAGTGGCCAATGAAGCGAATGAAGCCCATGAAGCTGATGAAGTCAATGCCGCACTTGACACAAATCTGCAACCTGAAGTCAATCCCACTGCTCCTGTTCTGCCTCCAAGGCCCCATACTATCGAGCAAGCATACAACTATGGATAGCTTGTCACTGTCAGATGGCCTATTCTGATTCCTCCACCTGCTGCTGGTCCTCAATTTGATTACCATGTCGAGCACATGCCTCAGGTTCATAAGCCAAAGCCAAGACTGTCCAGATTTCCAGGTACTGCCTCTTCACCAGGATCCTTCAATGTCAACGCCTTCATTGCACACAACACCTTCTTCGATAGCGAAAAGAACCCCTACACCAAGCCCAAGATTTCATCTGATCGGTTCTGGAGTTATCAGCAGCGCAACTATATTCATGCATTCTGTACAACCAAGGCCGCATATTTCCACATATGCGCCTTGATACTGAAGCCATAGCTAGCCTGCCCTGCTTGGAAGAAGCTCTCGATTGCTTCAGAGAGGCTGGCTTACTGCATTTTGTCATTGACAAGGAGCATTGGAATGAAGAGTTATTGCTCCAATTCTACGCCACCCTGCATATCAGAGGCTTCAAGAGGGATCCTAAGACTTGGGTCCTTGAGTGGATGACAGGAAATGTCCATCACGAAGCCAAAGCATTTGATGTCATTGAGCTTACTGGCCTTCCCACTCTAGGTGATCTCTATGAGCCTGGTTGTCAGCTTCACACTGCAGCTGTGGAAAGCATCTTTCACAAGCCAGAACCCAACATGAGCCAGATGCTAAGTATGATGAAGCCATTGCCTCCAGATGCAGAATATCCTATGGAGTTCTTTGTTGAAGACCTTGAGTATCTGCCTCGCACAATTTATCACATGATAAGGCAAACTCTCTGGCCTATCAAAGGACATTCTCCAAAGGCTAAGCTAGAAGGTGCAATGAAGACACTGGTCTTCCATATTCTTCATGGCAAAAGCTTCAATGCACAAGATTTCTTCATCCGCCAACTTGCTGCATCAGGATCTGACATTTTTGGCTTGAAGTTCTATGCTCCATGAATCATGCGTCTGATCAAGCTTCACACTGCTTTCAACTATTAGTCATCTGCACGCAACCACATTGTCTTCTTGCCAGATGTTGATATGTGTGTTGAAGCCATCTATCCAGAACTTGACAAAGAGCCACTTTATCTTCATAACGTTGATGGTCAGAGCTTCACTCAACCCATTGAAGGTGTGTTGGCTGCCACTCGAGTCTATCCGTTGGCTGGTACTACACGTGCACCTCACCGTGCCCCAACCAAAGGCACTAACAGCACAATTGCTCAACGGCCTCGAAAGTGATCTCGTGTTCTCAATGACCGAGAGCTTCTTGTTGGCCTGCATCACAAACAGGATAGGCATCACGGTTGGCTCAAGCGCCAGATGCAGAGCATCATGACTGACGTCAATCGCATTCGCAACCTTGCAACCAAGAATGCCTTTGTCGTGCATGAAACCTGTCGACGCACATGGAAAGGGCTGACGCTTATGTGTGCTGAGGAAGATCTTCAGGATGATGGCTTCTCATAACGATTCAAGTTTGATTCCACTCTGCCCAGAAATGCTGTTCTGCGGCGCACTCCATCTCTTGAAGACTCAGAGTTCTCCTCTTCTGCTGCAACTGTGCATGCTCGTGTGATCGATGATCAAGATGATTCTACTTCGCCACCTCCAACACGCATCGACACTGCTCCAAGTTCGTCTGCACCACCAAACCTCGACACCAACCCTGCATCCTCTCCTACTCCTTCTGGGAATGAGTAGAGGCTCAATGTCTTCAACCATTTTTGGCCCTTACTAACAAAAGGGGGAGAAGCTATGAGTTGATAGTCTTCAAGCGGGTTCATATGGGCGGTTGCATTATATTTTTCCTAGTGTTTACAACTCGTGCTTTTGATACATTTAGTTCTCTGAGTTGTAACACTTAAACTCGATGGTCGTCTGCTACTTATCTGCTATTTTGTGATGCGATGATAAATTCCGCATGTGCGACGATAACTTCCGCACTTAAATCATTTTGCAGACGTCCATTTTTCATTATGCATGTCATTATCTTCGTTACATCGGATCATGCATGATGAATTGTCTTCATAAGTTGAAGAGGATCTCCACAAGTAGAACCTGCCATGTGCATTTGCATTCCAAAAGCAAATTATTTATATGCACATCTTCAGGGGGAGCCTTTTGCTACTTACGAAGACAATACCTCATCCTTTACAATTTCACATATTTATATCCCCATTGAAAACTTCAACCAGTTTGTCATCAATCACCAAAAAGGGGGAGATTGTAAGTGCATCTAGTGCCACCCCTAGTTTGGTTTTGGAGTATTGACGACAAACATGGTTGAGGGACTAATGTGTTTGTGAGAATTGCAGGATAACACAGGTAGTAGTCCCACCTTGATTCGTTTTACCTACCGGAGATGACCCTTAAAAATGTATGAAGGCATTGAAGATAATGGTGGTACGTGAAGATATTCACATTGAAGACTATGACAGAAGAAGACATTGAGTGAAGACTATGGAGCGCGAAGACTTAGTAGTTTCGTTGTTTCTTTTCTTCTTTGTTGAGTCATAGGAACCACCGTACTGTTAAGTGGGGTCCAAGTGAACAAAGTCAGAGTGACTGAAGTGATGGTCAACCAAAATCCTATGTCTTCGAGTGAAGACAATGAGAGCAAACCTTATCCAGAGTCGGATAAGTCAGCTTTACTTGTAGCCCAAGTCAAGCTGTCGCGTGTGTTTGAAATCTGACCGTTGTGACACATGTCAGTTCTTGATTGACCCAGGGTCATTTCAGGCAAATCAGGTCAGGTTGCCCAGTGGCTATAAATAGCCCACCCCCTACACCATAAATTGGTGGCTGCTCAGAGTTAGTGCACGGCTTTTGTCATTGAGAGCAACCCACCTCCGAAGAGTTTGAGAGAGAAATCCTTGTGAGGACAAAGCCCAAAACACCCAGAGCCCAAAGAGTGTTTGGCATCACTGACGTCTTCCTTTTTGTGTGATCTGAAGACTTTTTACACTTGAGGACTGTGAATCCTCCAGCCTGTTAGGCGTCGCGTTCTGAGCATCCAAGAGTAATTGTGGATTGCCGGTGAACGAAGTCTGTGAAGGTTTGGAAGTCTACCTTGAAGACTTACCAGAGTGATTGGGCGAGGACTGTGTGTCCTTAGCTCAAGGGGAATAAGGTGAAGACACGGTCTTCTGAGTTCAATCTCAGCCTCCCTAACCAGACGTACAGTTGTCACAACAACTAGAACTGGTTGAACAAATCCTTGTCTTCACAACACACTAGTTCTATCTCTTACTCTCCTTACTTACAGTTTATCTTTGTGAAGTCATTGCCTGATTGCTAGGCCTGTCTGACTTCACTGTGTGACTACTTGCTCTGATTGGCTTCATACTATCTTCCATCCTGATCCTACTACCTAGCTGCTATCAGTCATCATGCATTAGTTTCATACTTATCTGACTATGGCTCGCCTAGTGTAGTTTATCTTCCGATGCATGTTTATAGGTCCCATTTTGTGTTTGTCTTCGAAACTTTCATGTTTTGAAGACTTGCATAAAAATCGCCTATTCACCCCCCCTCTAGTCAATAACTAGCACTTTCAAGAAGAGAGCTAGCCTTGCCCTTCTTCTTCCTCTCGCCGAACAGCTCAAGGAGCCTCTTGTAGCTACTTGTTGATCTAGTGATCATGCGGAGACCCCGTAGAGCAGGACTAGGGGTGTTATCTCCACGGAGAGCCCCGAACCTGGGTAAGATCCACCGGCGTGCATGTCTTCGCCTCATCCCGTTTCCAGGCACCGGCGATATATTATTGGCTCCCACAATGATAAGCCACCCGTTGGCATATGTCGCACCTACCACCCGACATTTGGCGCCCACTATGGGGCCAGGTGCACCATCGTCCGGGGACCTACTCTGGACGGGAACCCTTTTCCTCCCCAGCGAGCGTAGCCAGCCCGGCACGCCTGTTGGCGCTTGCCCCAACGCGCTGCAAGGTGTCGACGACGCCTACGCGGCGAGCTGCCTCGCCGATCTTCTTGGCGAGGCCCGCATCTCCGACGAGCCCGCATCCGACGCGGGCACCGGCTGCCCCAAGAGCCGCCTTGTCAGCCTCCTCAACCAACTCTACATCTCCAGCGAGCCTACTACAGATTTGGAATCAATTGGCTCCACTGACCCGATGCTTGTCGACTCCGACACGGCATCGCTTGACGCTTTCCCCACCAATGTGGTGGTCTTCGACAACCCTCTCCCTCCAGTCGATAGCAGTGGCAGCACCATCACCGAGGTGCTAGTCATCAGCCATGGTGTCACCTCTGGCGAGAATGCCCACGACGCCTTGCAAGCGGCGTTGCACGACTTGTCCGCCCCCGTCCCGGCCGACGCTGACGCCGAGACGCTGGAGGCATGCCGCCTCGCCCTCATTGCGGAGGGCCAGAAGATAGCCACCATGAGACGCCTCACTAAGGCTCACCAGCCGGAAGTCGACCGCACTGCCTTTGGTACGCCACCTCCCGATGGGCCGAGCCGGGCCGGCGTCGTCAAGAAGCGCGGCGCGGCCATCACCGACATTCTGGGAGCAGACCGCCCAGTCTACACCACGCCTCTCGAGAACCTATGCGCCGCCCAGTCGGTCGTAGACGAGCTGAATGTACTGGGGGCCGACGAGCTCCCCTACATGACCAGATGCATCCAGTAGTTGATCGACACGGCCGTAGAGTGGCATGAAGCTGGTGTCCGCGCTGGAAGCCCCCCCACCACGCTGAGAGAACGGCACGACGTCACGGACGCCGACTGTGGGCGGCGCCCGCACAAGACAAGAAAAGGAGCCGACTGCTAGTCGAAGTCGGACTCGAATCACCATTGAGCGCGACGCAAAAGGCCGCCCTCGAGCTGTGGAGCGACGAGGCAATCCGCCTCCTCCTCTGCCTCATGGGGAGAGATACCCCACCCCGCCGCCTGTCACGCATCCGACTCTTAGCGGCCGACTAGGCCGCCGCGAAGGAGTCGGTGAGAATGACGCCCGCCATCGGATCGACCGCCTAGCCCGATCCCTAGCGTTAGAAGAAGAAGACACTGTCGTCCCTCCTTGCTTTGGCCCCCACATCCGTGACGAGCCCTTCCCCAAAGGGTTCTCGCTCCCAAGAGACACTCCCAAGTACAACGGCTCCATGAAGCCAGAAGACTGGTTGATCGATTACTCGACTGCGGTTTGCATAGCAAATGGCAACAGGCGTGTTGCCGTGAAATATGTCCCCGTCATGCTCCAAGGCATGACGCGCACCTGGCTCAATAGCCTCAAGCCTTACAGCATCAACAACTGGATAGACTTCACCGAAACCTTCATCCGCAACTTCACCAGCACCTACAAACGGGATCCCCAGCCCCGACAGCTCTCCTTGTGTGTTCAAGGGCCCAACGAATCGACTCGCAACTACCTCACGTGTTGGGACAAGCTCCACAACTCCTGCGAGGGGGTGCACCAGGTTCAAGCCATAGAGTACTTCACCGCCTGGTGCCGATAAGGCACCCTCCTCAAGCACCGACTCCTCTGCGATGAGCCGACTACCCTCGAGGAGCTGCTGATCATAGCAGACAAATACGCCATGGCCGACTCTTCAATGAAGACCGAGCTTTGAGTAGACGCCTCCGGGAAGGTGCTCGCTCTGGCTCCCAAGACGCCGGCTGGAGATTCCAGCCGACGCCCATACCAGAACGATAACAAGCGCAAGGCCCCTATGCCGCCTTCCACCAGTCGGCAAGTGGCCACAGTCGAAGACAAAAAACCCGAAGGGCGGCCCACGCCCAAGAAGCAGAAGGGTGGCAGGCCGGCTTGGTAGCCGGCTTTCTCCAACGAGCAAGCCCTTGACGCCCCTGCAAATTCCACAACGGCGCGAAGGCGTCCAACCACACGACTCGGAAATGCCATTGGCTCACACAGATCTCCAAGGGCGAAGGGCTGGTGCCTCCTCCGCCTGCTGGCCAGCCGCCTCCTGCCCCTCAGCAGCCAGCCGCTCGACCAGCGGTCGGGGCTGTTCAAGACGAGTTCCTTGACGAGCATGCCGCCTATGTCGTCTTTACAAGCCAGCCCGAAGACCGGCGCAGCCATCGCCGACAGCACCAAGAAGTCAACGCGGTCGCCTCCAACAACCCCGAGTTCATGCACTGGTCGGAGAAGCCTATCAGCTAGAGCTGGGCCAATCACCCAGAGGTGATGCCGTCTCCCGGCTCTTATGCATTGGTTTTGGATGCTGCCCTCGCAACAGAAAGGCGAGCTGCCATTTTCTCCCGTGTGCTGATAGATGGCGGGAGCAGCATCAACATACTGTACCGCGATACGATGGAGAAGCTGAATATCATGATGAAGGAGCTCATGCCGATTCAGACTGTGTTCCACAACATCGTACCCGGCCTGTCCTGCTCACCAATCGACAAGATCAAGATAGATGTTATTTTTGGTGATAAGGATCATTTCCACCGAGAAGCAATATGGTTTGAAGTAGTGGATCTGGAGAGCCCTTACCATGCATTGCTTGGCCGACCGGCTCTGGCCAAGTTCATGGTTGTGCCCCACTACGCCTACCTCAAGATGAAGATGCCAAGTTCCAAGGGCATCATTACCGTAGCCGGAGACTACAAGAAATCCTTTGGGTGTGTGGTAGCCAGCAACCGGCTGGCCGAATCCCTCGTGATTGCTGAAGAGAAGAAAATGCTGGATCGAGTTGTGGCCATGGCCGGCAAGCAGCCGGCCCTGTCCCCCGACCACAAGGAATATGATGCTCAAGGTTCTTTCCAGCCGGCCAAAGAAACAAAGAAGATACCTCTGGACTCGGAGCACCCGGAGAGGCACGTTGTCGTGTGCACCGGCCTTGACAGCAAATAGGAAAGCGAGCTCATCGATTTCCTCCATGAGAATCGGGACATCTTCGCATGGTCTCAAAAAGACATGCCGGGTGTCCCGACGGATTTCGCCGAGCACAAGCTACATGTCCGATTTGACGCCAAGCCGATCAAGCAGCCCTTGCGCCGCCTGTCGGAAGAGAAGAGAAGAGTTGTCGGAGAAGAAATAGCCCGGCTTCTGGCAGCTGGCTTCATTATGGAGGTGTTCTTCCCAGAGTGGCTTGCCAATCCAGTCCTGGTGTTGAAGAAAAACAAGCAGCGGCGCATGTGCATTGACTACACCAGCCTCAACAAATCCTGCCCCAAAGATCCTTTTGCTCTGCCAAGGATTGATCAAGTGATAGACTCCACAGCCGGATGCGAGCTGTTGAGTTTCTTGGATGCTTACTCGGGCTACCACCAGATAAAGTTGGATCCAGCAGACTGCCTGAAGACCGCCTTCATCACACCATTCAGAGCATTCTGCTACCTGACTATGACATTCGGCTTGAGAAATGTCGGTGCCACTTTTCAGCGTTGCATGCAGAAATGCCTCCTCAAGCAGCTCGGCAAAAATTCCCACGTCTATGTAGAAGATATTGTGGTGAAGATGGAGAAGCGCGGCACCTTGCTGGAAGACCTCAGAGAGACATTTGAAAACTTGCGCCGGTTTCAGATCAAGCTCAACCCCGAGAAATGCATGTTCGGAGCGCCAGTGGCCCGCTCGAGAGAAAGCGGGAGCCCTGTTTGATAAGTCAAGAAAAGTCTTAGAAGAACGCCAACCGAAGAGAAAAAAGAAAGGCGTGAGAGAATTGACACTTACGCCGAAACTGCCTGCGGCTGCTTCACCACCTTGCGGAAGTGGGCTGCCTTCGCGGCCGCCTCGTCCCTTTTGGTCGCCGCCACAGAACCCTTGGGCTTCTTCAGCCGACTGCCGAAGAGGGCCGGCGCAGCGCGGCGTTTCTACGCGCCACCATGAATAGCCGGCGCGGTAGATGAGCCAGCACCTTGATGATCGGACACCGGCTGGCGGCGCAGAATGGCTTCCACCTCGTCGTCGTCTGGCCAGTCCTCGAAGCCAGTGGTGAGCACGAAGCCGCCTCCCTCGCCGCCTCCCCCTACGGCGTCGTCGTCAAGGGCGGCTGCCCCCAAGTCGGGATCGTCCAAATCGTTCGTCGCACGGTCGGGGACGAACTGACGCTCCGCCCCCGCTGTTCCCCCCGCTGTTCCGGCGAGTGTGCGAGCCTCTGCCGCTCCCCCTCCTTCCCCCTATATATAGCCTCGTGCGGCGAAGCCGATGAGGTGAGGCGTGGGGGACGTGGGATTAACTGCGCCCACTCCCCCACGCCCCGCGATTATTGCGCCTTGACGGCGTGTGGGAACTGCTGTCGGAAGGTGAGCGGCCCGTTCGTGCCGCAGAAGATCCGCACTTGGGCCGAGGCATGAAAGTGGCGAGCCCCGGTCTACGGTGATGTCCCGTCACGCGCGTGGGCTGGCAGGCCCTTCCAGCCGAAGGGTGCCATGTGGCGCGCAAGCGGTGGGTGGCCAGCCCACAGCCAGGCTTACGCGCCAGTTGGTTCCCACCTTCAGACTTCAAATAATCTTGCCGAGGCGGCGCGCCTACGCAAAGCCGGCTCCTAGCTGCCGGCTCTTCAGGATAGGAAGCTGATCGAGCTTCTCGTTCCTCTTTCAACCACGAAGCCCAACCAGCTTTGGGGACTACTGTCGGAGTAAATGACCACGGGTAGCCTAGCCGGCTCCCCCTGGTTCTTCAAAAAATAACGGGCCGATCAAGCCCTCAAGCACCCAAGGCATAGGGCCGCCTTCCCCTGGCCGGCTGCCTCATAGGCCGACTACCAGAAGGTGGCCCGGCCCTAAACTCTCATGAAGAAAGACACCGGGAGGCTGACTCCAAGAAGCCGACCACAAGAAGGCTGACTCCAAGAAGCCGGCCCCCGACAGGCGGCCCAGATTGTGCCCTCAAAGTCTGCACCCACATAACGGTGATGAGACGGGGCGTGGCAATAGTAAAGCCTGCCACCCCCGAATCTCAGAGCATGCATGGCCACAGTATGCCGTACGGGGCAGCCATGGCCCGTCCGGAAAGGCACTGCTGCCATGCTGATCATAACGCACCCATGACAGGCTGTTAGTACGGCCCGCAGGCGCCGGGCCCATTCGGTCAAAGAGACACCCGAAGGTGGCCATGGCTCCCCCGGTCGGCCTAGGATGCAGCCGACTCCCAACAGCCGGCTCGCTCCCTCCCTCAAAGTATGCGCACCATTAAGAGACAAGACGAGGTAAGGCTAAAGTGAGAGCCCGCCAGGTGGCGGCACTATAGCCATGCTTACCCCGACAAAGCCCTCGTCATCAAAAGTGAGGCAATAGTAACCAGCCCCCGACAGGACCCCCAAGCGGTGGGACCAGCCTGACGACCAAGAGGCCGGCAGCCGGCAGGACCCACCAGTTGGCGGGCCCCGGCGGTCCGCGGAGAAGCCGACAAGCGTAGACACTAACGGCTAGGGCCCATGCCCAGCCGGATTACCATTGTACCCCTGGGGGTAGGCCTATATAAACCCCCCAGGGCACCCACGCAAAGGGTTGGACTCTGATAGTTTTAGACACAACATTGAGGGGAGAAGAGAGCTAGCCTTGCCCTTCTTCTTCCTCTCGCCGAACAGCTCAAGGAGCATCTTGTAGCTACTTGTTGATCTCGTGATCATACGGAGACCCCACAGAGCAGGACTAGGGGTGTTATCTCCACGGAGAGCCCCGAACCTGGGTAAGATCCGTCGGCGTGCATGTCTTCGCCTCGTCCCGTTTCCATGCACCGGCGATGTCTCATTGGCTCCCACAATGATAAGCCACCCGTTGGCATATGTCGCACCTACCACCCGACACCCATCGAGTTTGTGTAATCGGTCGCACTGAGATTACGTTATGCCCTAACCCTAAACAAATTGGTCCCACCGAGTTGACATGTCGGACCCACCGAAATGCCTAACGGTCATATTATGAAATAAATCGGTTTAACCGAGTTTTCTGATTCCGTCTCACTGAGTCTAGTAAATTGTGTGTACCAGTTAGATTTTGTGTGGAGGCTATATATACCCCTCCACCCTTTCTTCATTCATGGAGAAATCCATCAGAACATGCCTACACTTCCAGCATTCATTTTTTGAGAGAGAACTACCTACTCATGTGTTGAGGTCAAGATATTCCGTTCCAACCACATAAATCTTGATCTCTAGCCTTCCCCAAGTTGCTTTCCACTCAAATCATCTTTCCACCAAATACAATACTATGAGAGAGAGTTGAGTGTTGGGGAGACTATCATTTCGAAGCACAAGAGCAAGGAGTTCATCATCAACACACCATTTATTACCTTTTGGTGAGTGGTGTCTCCTAGATTGGTTAGGTGTCACTTGGGAGCCTCCGTCAAGATTGTGGAGTTGAACCAAGGAGTTTGTACGGGCAAGGAGATCGCCTACTTCGTGAACATCTACCCTAGTGAGGCAAGTCCTTCGTGGGCGATGGCAATGGTGGGATAGAAAAGGTTGCTTCTTCATGGACCCTTCGTGGGTGGAGCCCTCTGTGGACTCGCACAGCCGTTACCCTTCGTGGGTTGAATTCTCCATCAACGTGGATGTACGATAGCACCACCTATCAGAACCAAGCCAAAAATCTCTGTGTATCCAATTGTGTTTGAATGCTCCAAACTCCTCCCTTTACCTTCATGTGCAATGTTCTACATTCCGCTGCTTTACTCTTAGAATTGCATGTGTAGGTTGATTGCTTGACTTGTGCTAAGTTGCTAAAATCTGCCAAGAACTAAAATTGGGAAAAGGCTAGATTATTATTTCCTCAAGTAGCCTAATCACCCCCCTCTAGACATACTTTCGATCCTACAGTGACCCCTGAAGGTCAGCACCCTCAAGAGACGCCAATACCTCCTCCCTTGTCGAGCCTCCGGTCTACTTCGCCAACATGATGCTACGGGAGGCACGAGCGCGATACCCCATGCCAGAAAAGCTTTTGCTCGCACTCCTCGTCGCCTCCCAAAAGTTGCGCCACTACTTCCAGGGTCACCCCATCAAGGTCGTTTCATCCTACCCACTGGAGAGGGTACTCCGAAGCCCTAATGCCGCCGAAAGGGTCGCAGAGTGGAACATCGAGCTTCAGGCGATCCAGCTCGAGTTCGGCACCACCAGGGTCATCAAGGGCGCGACCCTCGCAGATTTTGTAGAGTGGACCGATGTCCCTGACCGCGAATTATGCGAGGATCGTTCCCTCTTGCCCGGAGACGAGGCGCCAGACAGGTGGATCACATACTTTGACAGCGCGTTCGCACGACAGGGCGCGGGGGCTAGTGTTGTCCTCATCTCACCCGCCAAGGACAAGCTCTTCTACGCAGTACAATTCTGTTTCCAGCAAGGAAAAAAGTTCTCCAACAACATCGCAGAATACAAAGGCCTACTCGCTGTCCTCAGGGCCACAACACCGCTGGGAGTGAAGTGTCTCACTATCATTGGCTATTCCCACCTCCCCATCAATTTCTTCAACAAAGAGTACGTCCCCAAGGACGAGCACATGGAAGCATATTTGGAAGAGGTACGCAAAATGGAGAAATGATTCTTGGGCTTGGAATTATAGCATGTGCCACGAGGAATGAACAAGGAGGCGGACAACATCGCCAAGAGGGGATCCCGGTAGCTACCTCAGGAGCCAGGAGTATTTGAAGAACGACTCTTCAAGCCATCGGCGGCTCCCCCGCTGCGGCAGCAGCACCACCTTTGGAGGATCTACCCCAAGCCCCAGCAACATGCGCCCCGGCCTGTGGTCCAACCTCAGGGGTCCACCTGCTCCTCGCGCTCGAGCCTCAGGAGGGGCGATGGACCGAGGAGTTTAAGGTGTACCTGCTTTAGGGGACCATGCCGGAGAAGGAAGAGGATGCTGAGCGCGTGGCTTGCAGATAATCCCCAAGTGCAGGGAATCATCGTAGCAATTGCCAAAGGTGGAAGTGATAAGCATGGAGTGTCGAACCCACAAGGATCTAAAGGTAAGATCAATATTCTCTCAAGTCCTATCTGCCACTAATACGACTCTACGTACACCGAACGTTCGCTTCCAACTAGAAACGGGAAATAAAACTATGTTGTAGGTATGAAGAGGATAACTTTGCATGGAATCGGGGAGCTAAAATATAAAAGTAGGTTCTGTTATAATAAAGTTTGAATATATTACTAAATATTATAAATAGCGAGTGTGGAATAATGATGGGTCGGTGTGCGTAATTGTCCTAGGCAATTGTTGACAAGACCGGTAAGCACTATTACAATTTCATAGGAGGGAGAGGCATAAGCTAACATACTTTCTCTTCTTGGATCATAGGCACTTATGATTAGAACTCTAGAAAGCATCGACAACTACTAAATATCATTAAGGTAAAACCCAACAATATCATTAACATATCAAGTCCCCATTATTCCATACGCAACAACCCCCTTACTCGGGTTTATGCTTGTCACTCAAGCAACCCACTATAAGCGAATCATGAAAGTATTGCAACACCCAATAGTGGGAATCCCTCACACTTGAGCGACACGGAGGGAACAATAGGACAACACCAAAATAGAACATACAACTCATACCAATCTAGATCATCAATCAACCCAAAGACAAAGGATATGTACTCAAAACATCATAGGATGGCAACACATCATTGGATCATATTATGTGGCATAAAGCACCATGTTCAAGTAGGGATTACAGCAGGGTGCGGGAGAGTGGACTGCGTAAAAGAGATGAGGATGGTGATGATGATGGTGATGTTGATGAAGACGATCACCGCGGTGATGATTCCCCTCCCGATGGCACTCCGACGCCACCGAGAGAGAGGAGGAGAGGTTATCCCCCTTGTGCTTCCTCCTCCATGGCCTCCCCTGGATGGGGAGAGGTTCTCCCACTAGATCATGGCCTTCATGGTGATGATGGCCCCTCCGGATCCTTCCCCATGGCCTCCGGTGATGATGGCCCCCTCCGGCAAGGTGCCAGAGTGGGCCTAGATTGATTTCTCGTGGCTACAGAGGCTTGCGGCGGCGGAACTTCCGACCTAGGTTATTTTTTGGAGGTTTCTGCATTTATAGGAGAGGTTGGCATCGAGAACAAGTCAGGGGTCCCATGGAGAGTCCATGAGGCAGGGGGCGCGCCCTAGGGGGGTGGGGGCGTCCTCCACCCTCGTGGGGCCCATGGGACTCCCTCCTGTAACTTTGTGTTCCAGTATTTTTTATATTTTCCATAAAAAATCTCGGTTGATTTTCAGCGCATTCTGATAACTTCTATTTCTGCACAAAACCAACACCAAGGTAGTTCTACTGAAAACAACGTCAGTTTGGGTTAGTTCTAATCAAATCATACCAAAATCATATAAAACTATTGTAAACATGGCATGAATACTTCATAAATTATTGATATGTTGGAGACGTATCACTCGCCAGGCCACCGCGTATTGCATCCGGGACGGCGACCTGTACCGCAAAAGGCCCAATGACGTTTATTTGTGATGCATCTCCAGGGAGCAGGGGCTCGAGCTGCTGGCAGACATACATGGTGGGGACTGCGGACACCACTCTTCATTGCACACCCTCGTGGGCAAGGCATTCTGCAGTGGGTTTTGTTGGCCCACAACATTCAACGACGCCATCAAGCTAGTGCGGTCCTGCGAAGCCTGCCAGTTCCACGCCAAGTAGATCCACCAGCCCGCGCAAGGCCTCCAGACCATCCCACTTACGTGGTTGTTCGCGGTCTGGGGGCAGGACATCTTGGGGCCATTTCCCCGAGCGCCAGGGGGCTACCGCTACCTCTACGTCACCATCGACAAGTTCACCAAGTGGGAGGAGGTAGAAGCCATCTGCACCAGCCCAGTCGAGTCAGCCGTCAAGTTCATGAAGGGCCTCGTGATCCGGTTTGGGGTTCCTAATCGCGTCATCACCGACAATGGCTCACAGTTCACTAGCAACCTTTTCAAAACATACTGTGCTAACCTTGGAACGCAGGTATGCTATGCCTCAGTGGCGCACTCCAGGTGCAACGGCCAGGCCGAGCGTGCCAATGCAGAAGTCTTGAGATGCCTCAAGGCAAGGACCATCAAGAAGAAGCTCGACGCCTACGGCAGGGGCTGGCTCGACGAGCTCCAGTCTGTGTTGTGGTCCATCCGCATAACCGCGACCAAGCCGACGGGCGAGACACCATTCTTCCTTGTCTACGTAGCGGAAGCGGTTCTCCCGCACGAGGTCAAGCATCGCTCCACGCGGGTCCTCGCATTTGAGGAGGCATGCTAGGACACCACGCGGGGGGATGGATCTCGTGCTGGGAGAGGAATGCCGCCATCAAGCCTCGCTCCGCGCGGCAAGGTACTAGCAGGCGCTGCGGCGGTACCACTGTCGCAGCATCCACCCCAAGACGCTCGAGGTGGGTGATCTCGTCCTGAGGTGGGTTCTCTCCAGGGAGGGGCTGCACAAGCTCTCTCCCATGTGGGAGGGCCCGTTTAGGATTGCCCGTGTCTCCAGGCCTGGCGCCACGCGCCTGGAGACACAAGACGGGATCCCCATCCAGAACGCCTGGAACATCCAGCACCTCTGAAAGTTCTACCCATGAAGCAAGGCTCCGGCCTATGAAGCTCTCACTCATGACACTCTCACGTAATAATGAGTGGGGCTGTACATGCCCCTGAGTCTCCTGAGTGTCGCCCTGTGGCCTCACGGGGGCTCACTCCTACATCCTTGTGGCAGCACTTAGCTCCGCGCTTGTGAGAAGACTAGACTAGGTGTCGGACGCGGCTGTTCATTTGCTTGCTTTCTGAAGTTGTTTCACAATCTTTTAATGGAATTCGGAGTTTTTGCGCTTTGGTTCGCCAAGTTGGTTTTTCTCTCCTCTCGTTTCACTCATTCTTGGCATGGGCTAGGGAAGGGCAACAGTTGCCCGTCGCTCTTCCTCGCGCGACCCGCGTGTGGGGGCTAGGTAGGTGTGTGCGCATGGGACCGCCCTCGCACAAGCACACCTCGCCAAACCCCGTTGCCCTAGTGCTTCGGCTTTATGATCCTCGAGAGGAGCCCTCAATCAGGCTCATGGGCATCAGCGCCCTCTCATGTCCGTGCTCATTGGCAAATGAACAGCCGCGTCCAGCACCTAATCTAGTCTTCTCACCAGCGCAGAGCTAAGTGATGCCACTAGGACGTGGTAGGGAGCCCCTGTGATGCCCCAAGGCGACTCTCAGGAGACTCCGGGGCATGTACATCCCCACTCATTATTACGTGAGAGTGTCACGAGCGGAGACCTTCACAGGCCGGAGCCTTGCTTCAGGGGTAGAACTTCTAGAGCTCCTGGATGTTCCAGGCGTTCTGGATGGGGACCCCGTCCTGTGTCTCCAGGCGCGCGGCGCCAGGCCTGAAGACATGGGCAATCCTAAACGGGCCCTCCCACATGGGAGAGAGCTTGTGCAGCCCCTTCCTAGAGAGCACCCACCTCAAGACGAGATCGCCCACCTCTAACGTCCTGGAGCGGACGCTGCGGCAGTGGTACCGCCCCAGCGCCTGCTAGTACCTCGCTGCTCGGAGCGAGGCTTGACGGCGGCGTTTCTCCCCCAGCACGAGATCCATCCTCCGCCAGGTGTCCTGCTGCGTTTCATCGAATGCAAGGACCCGCGTGGAGTGATGCTTGACCTCGTGAGGGAGAACCGTTTCTGCTTCGTAGACGAGGAAGAACAGCGTTTCTCATGTTGGCTTGGTCGCGGTGATGCGGATGGACCATAGCACGGACTGCAGTTCATCGAGCCAGCCCCTGCCGCAGGCCTCGAGCTTCTTCTTGAAGGTGCGGGTCTTGAGGCCCCTCAGGACTTCCGCATTAGTCCTCTAAGCCTGTCCATTGCTCCGTGGGTGTGCTACTGAAGCGTAGCAGATCTGCGTTCCAAGGTTAGCATAGTATGTTTTGAAAAGATTGCTGGTGAACTGCGAGCCGTTGTCAGTGATGATGCGGTTGGGGACCCCAAATTGGGTCACGATTCCCTTGATGTACTTGACGTCTGATCCAGCTGGGATGGTGCGCACGGCTTCTACCTCCGCCCACTTGGTGAACTTGTCGATGGCGACGTAGAGGTATCGGTAGCCCCCTAGCGCCCGAGGGCACGGCCCCAAGATGTACACCCCCAGACCGCAAACAGCCATGTGAGCGGTATCGTCTGGAGGCCCTGCGCGGGCTGATGGATCTGCTTGGCGTGAAACTGGCATGCTTCACAAGAGTGCACCAGCTCTGCAGCGTCGTTGAGTGTGGTGGGCCAGTAGAAGCCCCTGTGGAATGCCTTGCCCACCAGGGTGCGCGATGAGGAGTGATGCCCGCAGTACCCACCATGTATGTCCGCCAGCAGCTTGAGCCACTGTTCCCTAGTGATGCACAACAACGAAACGTCATTGGGCCTCCTGCGATATAACTCACCATCCTTGATGCAGTACACAGTGTCCTGACGGGCCACACGCTCAGCATCCTCCTTCTTCTCTGGCAGGGTCCCTCGAAGCAAGTACGCCTTGAATTCTTCAGTCCAACACCCCTCCTGAGGCTCGAGTGCGAGCAGCAAGCGGGCTCCTGAGGGGTGACCACTGGCTGGAGCGCCCGTCTCAGGTGCCTGTGGCAAGTCCTGAGGCGGTGCCAGGGCTGTGATGTGCGGGGTCGCAGATGGCTTGAAGAGCCTCTCCTCAAACACCCCTGGCTCCTGAGGGAGCCTCCGAGAGGCTCTTTTGGTGATGTCGTCTGCTTCTTTGTTCGTCCCGTGTGGCATGTGCTGCAGCTCCATGCCCATGAACCGCTTCTCCATTTTGTGCACCTCCTCTAGGTAGGCCTTCATGTGCTCGTCCTTAGGCGTGTATTCATTTTTGGAGAAATTGACGAGAAGCTGACAGTCGCCCATAATGGTGAGGCATTTTACTCCCAGCGCAGCCACGGCACTCAGTCCGGCGAGCAAGCCTTCGAATTCTACAATGTTGTTGGAGACCTTCTCGCCCTGCTGAAAGCAGAGTTGTACTGCTTAACAGAGCTTGTCTTTTGTGGGTGAGATGAGGATGTCTCCCGGGCTCGCACCTTGTCGAGCAAACGCCCCGTCGAAGTACATGATCCATTCGTCCGGCTCTTCATCTCCTGGCAGGAGGGAGCAGTTCTCGCCTACTCCGTGGTCTGGAGCGTCAGTCCACTCGGCCACAAAGTCCGCGAGGGCAGCGCCTTTGATGATCCTGGTGGTACTGAACTCGAGCTTCAATGCTTGAAGATCAATGTTCCATTCGGCAACCCGCCCAGCTGCGTTCGGGCTCCGGAGCACCCTCTCCAGCGGGTACGCTAATACGACCTTGATGGGGTGGCCTTGGAAGTAGTGGCGCAGTTTCCTGGAGGCGACTAGGAGTGCGAGCAAGAGCTTCTGTGACATGGGGTAGCGTGCCCGGGCCTCCCTCAGTACTGTGCTGACAAAGTAGACAGGGTGCTCGACAAGGGGAGAAGCATCAGTGGAATCTTGTTCTTCATGAGGGCACAGGTCCCTTACGGCCTCATGAGGCCCGTCCTCCGGAGCCTTGATAGCCACAGGGTCAATCGTGTCTTCAGGAGGAATGTCGACCACTATGCTGGACGAGACTTTAGATACCTCGCCCTGGCGGTGCTGCGCCTTGCTTGCAGGTTGCGCATCCTACTGCGGCTTCTTGATAGGGTGCTCCTTCCTTAGCGCCACCTGGGAGGCGCTTGCTAAGTGAGGGGTTGTTGCCAGATAGAGCACCAAGGGCTTGAGAGGGCGCGGTGCTACCATCGCGGGCGGACTGGTCAGATATTCTTGAGGTCCTGGAAAGCTGCGTCTGCCTCGGGGGTCCACTCGAATGACTCCTTCCTTTTCATCATCTTGAAAAACGGGAGGGCGCGCTCCCCTAGCTTGGAAATGAAGCGCCCAAGTGAGGTCCATATCCTCTATCGCCTTGACCTTATCTGGGTTATCCTCAATCCCTTTGTGTGACACCAAGAAGCCCAGCAGCTTGCCGGAAGGGACCCCGAACACACACTGCTTGGGGTTAAGCCGGAGATCCACCGTGCGCAGGCTGGCGAACGTATCCTCCAGATCTTCTATCAGTGTTCTGGCCTCGTGAGACTTCACCACTATGCCATCAACGTAGGCCTCTACATTCCTCCAGAGCTGCGAACCCCTGGCGATGTGCATCAACCGCTGGAAGGTTGCTGCAGCATTGTGCAGCCCGAAGGGCATGCAGGTGTAGCAGTACACCCTGCATGGGGTGAGGAATGTTGTTTTCTCCACATCCTCCACGGCCATTTTGATCTGGTGGTAGCCGAAGAAGGCATCTAGGAAGCACAACAAGTCACACTTGGCGGTGGAGTCAATGATCTGGTCGATGCGAAGGAGTGGGAAGGGAACTTGCGGGCAGGCCTTGTTGAGGTTGGTGAAGTCGACACACATGCGCTCCTTCCCTCCTTTCTTGGGGACGATGACACAGTTCGCCAGCCACTCTGGTTACCGCACCTCTCTAATGACCCCTGCGGCCTGTAGCTTACATGTTTCCTGGACGATGAAGGCCTCCTTCTTGGTGGAATGGCAGTGAGCCTTCTTCTTCACCGGCCGCACATTTGGGCATACCCTTAGGTGGTGCTCGATTACCCCCCTTCGGACCCCAGCCAGGTGCTTGGGTTCCCAAGCGAATACATCCTTGTTGGCTCGCAAAAAGCTGACCAACGCCTCTTCTTGATCCTGAGGGAGGCTAGACCCTATGGTGAAGGTGGCGCTGGCTGTTCCATCCTCGCAGACCAGCACTTGCTTCGTCTCGGCTCGGTCTTGGGAGGACAACTGCTTCTTCTTGGCAGGCGCTCTTTCTGGGGCCTCCTGATCCTTCTTCTGGCCAGGTAGCGCAGTCGTGGCTATCTTGAAGGCAAGCTTGAGGGCCTGCATCGCGCCTTTGGTGTCCCCCGCCACCGTGAGGACAGCGTTGCTGCCAGGCATCTTCATGAGGTTGTATGCGGGGTGGGTTGACCATGGCGATGTCGAAGTCGATGAGCTCGGTGCGGTAGTTGTCACGGGTCTCGAAGGTGACTGGGAGACGGATCTGCCCTAGGGGCCTGGTGCAGCCATCGCCGACCCCGGAGAAAGGCTTGGAGGGGTGGAGCTGGCTGGGTGGCCTGTGGAGCAGGCCAAATGTCTCCGGGGAGAGCACGTTGAGGCTGGCCCCGCCGTCGATGAGGGTCCTGGTGATCGCCACGTGACAGATGGTGGGGGTGCAGAGCATCAGGAGCGCGCCTGCTCCCGTCGTGGCGGCAGGGTGATCTTCGGGGCCAAAGGTGAGGTCAGCTTGGGGTGCCGCCCAGCCCGGGGGAGCCCCCGAGCCCGCCTATGTGTTGCCTGTCCGTCGGTAGAACTGCTTGATGTGGTTATCGGAGGGTGGCGCCTGCGAGCCACCTAGGAGAAT
Source organism: Triticum dicoccoides (assembly GCF_002162155.2). Lineage (NCBI taxonomy): Eukaryota > Viridiplantae > Streptophyta > Magnoliopsida > Poales > Poaceae > Triticum > Triticum dicoccoides. Next base: position 335,938,976 of record NC_041383.1, on the reverse strand, counting down.
TCCGAAGACCGGGGGCGCCGGCACTGCGTAGTGGGCGAGGAAGAGGTCGTGCAGCTCCTCCCATGAGGCCACAGAAGATGCCAGCAGGTTGACAAGCCAGGCGCGTGGTGCGCCCACGAGGGCCATGGGGAACCAGTTGGCCTTCACTTTGTCATCTCCGCCAGCCGCCCAAACTACTTCCTCATATGCCTGAAGAAAGGGGGTTGGATCTGCCGTGCCATCGTAGCGTGGCAGCGTCTCCTGTCGGAACTTGGGGCAGCCACTGAACATGCCGCAAGGAGAGGGTGAAGCAGCGCAGCCCCAACGCTTCTCCAGGAACGCGCATCGATGGGGCCGACGGAGGAGCGCCCGCCATGGGGGTCGATGGGATGATCTAGAGGTCGAGGAAGAAGATTCCAACAAACCCCTACCTGGCGTGCCAAATGTCGGATTTAGGGATCCGACAACCCTTGAGAGGTTCGAACTCTGGGGTGCGTGCAGAGATCTCAACCTGCCTAGTGTGCCTATTCACGATCCTCCCTAGCCTAGCGCGTCGAGCTCGAGAGACACAAAGACACAGAGATTTATACTAGTTCGGGCCACGGTTGTTGTGTAATACCCTAATCCAGTGTGGTGTGGTGGATTGCCACGAGGGGATATGGATGAACTAGTACAAAGGATGAACAAGCCTCAGGAGGTGAGGTGTTCTGGAGATGGTGTGGTGTTCTACTTTTTCTAATTTCGGTCCCCTCTCTATGGTGGTGGCTAAGTCCTATATATAGTGGCCTTGATCCTCTTCCCAAATATGAGCGGGAAGGGATTCCACAATGGCGGTATTTGGAAAGGGACAAGTAGTCTATCCTGACAAAAGTAGTCTTGCCTGCGAAAAGCCTCTGGTCGTTATGCTGCGGTGGGCTCGGTGATGACCCCCGTCCTGCCATCCTGGCGGTCTTGGTCTTGTTGCACCAGAATGGAAACCTTTGGCTGATTCGTCGGGACCCTGCGCCTGTGGCTTGCCTCCCTTGCACCAAAGAGGAAACCTGCGCTCTGCACCCGCCTAGCCTTGGTCATCATGGCTCATGTCAGTTGAGCCTCATGAGGTAGCTGCATAGAACTCTCCGCCCCTCAGGAGCCCTCCTGAGGAGGCCAACTCCTTCGGGAGACTAGGCGTCGTCCGCCTCGCGGGGCTTGGCCCCTCGCGAAGGTGTTGTGGTGTTGGTGTTGAAGCTGGGCCATACAAGGCCGTCGATGAAGCCACGTGGTGGGCCACAGGGAGGCAAGACTGGATACCCCCAAGTCTATGACGCCGACAGAGGTTGATCGTAGCCACTGCTACTTGAGATCTCATCTGAGTAAGAGCTTCCGCTGCGGGAGGAAGTGTGGACGTCGTCAAGGCCAAGCTCACCCCCGTCGCCGGCGCCGCCGACGTCAAGGCCTGGGCCATCGTCGCTGCCGTCTTCCGGGCAGCACCCCACGCGGCGGCCGTCTTCCTTGAACACTCCCACAAAGATAGTCGCAAGGCCAACTTGAAGTTGAGGGTGCACCTCCTGCCCGACCCTCATGTGCAGGCAAACGTCTGCCAGCCACGGGTTAGGACCATGCTGCCCACAGTGGTGACCTCGATCCCCACGCACGAGGCCCTGCTGCAGTAGCCGTCGGCCTGCAGCCAGAGGCTGTCGAGCCCCGAGCTCGGCAGCTCGCCGGTGAAGAAGTGTGGAAGCCGGAACAAGGTGCCGGCGGGCTTCTACGACCACACCACAAACTCTGGGACCACATCCATCAAGGAGAAGTGTGGTCGAGGAGGGCGAGTGACCATAGTGCTCCACCCGTCA
>NC_041383.1:335930403-335936995 GCF_002162155.2 Triticum dicoccoides | reverse complement strand
AAGCACCGCCAAGGATGCCAAGGGAGACGCCGGCCCATGGAGAAGCGCGTCGTGCCCCTGGGGGCCGCCGTGGGGGTCGCAACATACTTGTGGGGACTGCCACGCCCCCTCTTTGGTGGAGGGCAAGGCCGGTCCCTCTTTAGCACCCTTCCCCTTCTCAGCAGCCGAGAATCTCCTCGTCAGCGCCATGGATGCTGCGGCAAGATGGAAAAAAAGAAGGGAGGAGCAACAAGAAGACGAAGAAAGAGATGAGAGAGGGGGGCTCCGCCTCTCCCCTCATTTATAGCCAGAGGAAGGCCAACCGCCGGCCTCCACAATCTCGCATAATGATGTTTTTCTGCATGCAACGTCGACTCGTCAAGTCAGACGGATTTCAAGGCAGCATGGGGAAGTGGAGACGCCCATGTCCCATTAATCGCCATGTCTCGTCCAAGGCCGTAGGCGGCTAGGGACCGGGGCGCTCCGCACTTGCCCTTTGGCTTCGCGCAGAAGCCAAGTCCGAGCATGCCTTGGGCCCGGGGGCTACTGTCAGCGTTCTAGATACGGGGTTACCCATACTTGCCTCCTTGCGGCCCACGGCATGGCTCCATCGACGGCCTGGTACGGCCCAACATCAGCATCAACAACTCAAGACCCTCGCGAGAGGCCAAGCCTCGCAAGGCGGACTACACCAAGACCTCCAAGGGGATCGGGGCCCTCAGGCTGGCTCCCGAGGAGCGGACATTTCTATGCAAGGTGCACCTCACGAGGTTCGGCTAATGTGAGCCACGACGACCAAGGCCAGGCGGGCTCCAGCAAGCGCAGAGTACTAGTTTCCTCTTTGGTGCAAGGGTGGCAAGCAATAGATGCAGAGTCCCGATGAATCAATCAAAGGTTTCCTTTCTGGTGCAACAAGACCAAGACCGCCAGGATGGCAGGACTGAGGTCATCGCCGAGCCCACCGCAGTAGCACGGCCAGAGGCTTTTGTAGGCGAAGACCACTTTAGTCAGGATAGGATGTACTTCTTGTCTCCCTTCGAATTTGGCCATTGTGGGATCCCTTACCGCCTACAGTTGGGAAGAGGAACAAGGCCACTATAAATAGGGCCTAGCCGCCACCATGGAGAGGGGTCGAACACAAAGAAGAGGGACAGAGGGATCGAATACATTCCACCCTCACCATCTCACCCAAGATCAAGAACACGCCTCCTAAGGCTATTCCCCACTGTACTAGTTCTTCATTAGTCCCTCGAGGCAAATCCACCACAAAGCAGGAGTAGGGTTTTACACCACAAGGTGGCCCGAACCTGGGTAAACTGTCGTCTCTTCTCTTCCCTTCGATCTCGATGCACTAGGCTGTGAGGTTTGAGTTGGAAGGCTAAGATTGAGATCTTCGCACGCACACCAGAGTTCGAACCTCTGAAGGGTTTGCGGAACTCAAAATCCGATAGACCATGCATCATATGAAGATGTGCTATGCATGAATGTTGATCATCATGATGTTAACTGGCTGGTAGTTCCATATTCGACCATGAATAAAACTTCCAACGTGATGTTATCCTTGTTTGAAAAGGGCGTGTTAATATAAATGCTCTGCCTCTGAAACTTGCAATTTCTTATCTGAAACTGAAACATGCAGTTTCTTCTCTGAGAATCACATTGTCTGTACTTTTATATGAAACTACATTTTTAAGTGCTAAAAATAGATCTCTAGAATTCATAAAATACTTCATATGATCAATACTGCAAATCTGAAATTCAAAACACATTCATATTTGAAAGTACTCTCAAAATACACAACACAAAACACAATTCACAACCTACAAGTACTGACAACCCTAAGCTCCTCCTGACAATTCACAACCCGCCCGACTATTTTTTCCCTCTGCCATTCTTGACATGTGGGTCCCCATTGTCATCTACGCACACCATGTCCAACACTTTCCAAAACTTCATCCCTGGTTTTCTCTATTTTTCACACACTCGACATTGTGTGGGCATTTTGAAAATAGCATATCTTTTTGACTGTGCATCGTATGAAAATGTGCTATACATGAATGTTGATCCGCATGATGTTAACTGGCTGGTAGTTCCATTTTCAACCATGAATAAAACTTCCAACATGATGTTATCCCTATTTGAAAAGGGCGTGTTAATATAAATGCTCTGCCTCTGAAACTTGCTATTTCTTATCTAAAACTGAAACTTCTTGTTTCTTTTCTAAGAATCACATTGTCTGCACTTTTATATCAAACTACATTTTTTAAGTGCTAAAAATATATCTCTAGAATTAATAAAATACTTCATATGCTCAATACTGCAAATCTGAAAGTACTCTCAAAATACACAACACAAAACACAATTCACAACCTGCAAATACTGACAACCCTAAGCTCCTCCTGAGAATTCACAACCTACCGACTATTGGGTTGGTGGGGCAGTACCCTCCTATTCCTTGGCGGCAGACAGCCGCCCGTGAGACAATGTGAACGGAGAGGGAGAGGATGGCGGGGAAGCATCATCGGGCCAACTACTTTTCTCCTCTTGCAGTTGGATTCGGTCGACGAAGACTCCACCGGCTCGCTCTAGCACGGCACCCTCACAAAAGGCACCCTGTAGATGCTCCATCCTTCAATCTTTGGTGGATGCTCCATCTTAGATCGATACTCCCACCACCACTGCCTCACGATCAAATTTTGGTGAACCTGTTTGCTCCATGGCCCAGAGGAGGAGCTCTATGTACTCCTGCACGACTGCCTTCGGGAGTACCGCCGCATTTTCTCTCTGTTACAGATATTTGGCCACGGATGACATCGTCGCCACTAGTTGGTCCTTGTTGTCAAACCAAGACTGTATCTCCAACATCCTAGCTAGCTTCGAAGGGTCACTGTCCGTGATCCTCATGTATCGGTTGTACTCCTCCATCGATCTACTTTTCCACAGCACCTTCACTAGCCGGCGGTGGTTTTTGAATGGAAGAGGAGAGGAGTGGCGCTGGTTTTGGATTAGAATGGGAGAGGAGCAATGTTGGTTTTGGATTAGAATTGGAGAGGAGGGGCAGTGGTTTTGAAATGGAAGAGGAGAGGAGCAGCGTTGGATTTAGATTGGAACAACAGAGGAGCGGCGGTGGTTTAAGAGGAGAGGAGCAGCGCTGGTCTTGGAAGTATTTTTTGTTTTGCGTATTTTGGGTCAAAGTTTGATCACGTACTGTAGAAAAATGTGAATGCATGTCACAAAAAATTGTATCATTTGGTTCATATCTGAATGTACTTTCAAACTATGTTAATTTTTGCAACGTATAACATGGATACAAAATTATATTATCGGAGAGCGGCGTGTCAGACCGACCGTCTGGGGTGCGACGCGAACGCGACGTGCGTGCTTATACATGTGTACCGCTGTTTTCTTGAGGCTTTGCTCCATGGCGCAATCCATGGATACAAAATTATATTTACAGGTCGAGGGCGGGGCTTTTCTCGCGCGGTAGGTGGGGCAGTTCTGCCTAGTCGGTTTGGTAAAGAGGTGAGAAGATGAGGGAGTAGGCTGCTGCAAACGTAGGGCTATGTGATTCGACGGCGAGTTACTACTGGACAGGTGGGGCCCTATGATTTTACTTGTCATTATCATTTTCACTGCAGGCACTATGACCGGCGTGAGTCTCCCAATTCCTGACCACCTCCATGTTATACATGTGCCAAGTACTATATACTCCTTTTGGAAAACGCAATAAATACTACTCCCTCTCTCTTAGTTTACAAGGCATGCACGTGCCCCTAATTCGTTAATCTGACCAACCTAATAGAAGTCATATACAATATTACAAAAAACATACCATTATAAACTTCAGATGTTCTATTTTCAAACGGTATAATTTCTGTGTTATATAGTTTATATTATGGTGATAAAATTGACAACCTAGGTATACGCGTAGGACTCGTATGAAGAAAGAGATAGAGACAAGTATAAAATAATAATCTTATAGCCAACCTTACAGCTAACCTTGTTGTATGAACGACTAAGTGATGACTATGTAGACATGCCAACATCATATAGCCTAATGCACCTGGACGGAGGAAGTAGTTTCATGCATGCGACGTAGGCAAAAAATGCTCATTTGTAGCCGTATGATATCTCCAAGGGTGCGACCGCGCGAGCGAGGCGACAGTTGTGGTAGGCGCGACCATGATACGGGCTGCTGACAACCCTCGGATCTGAGAACAAACAATCGAATGCTAAGTAGCTGAAAATTTGCAGAATGAACCTCCAAGATAGGATATTCACCCATAGGTCTAGAATCACGCCATGCAACCATTCGATCTCAGATCCAAGGGCTCTTGGAAGCCCGTATCATAGGAGCATGAAAAGCCCGGTCGTTCGCACTCCTCACTTATCATTTTTACAATCAGAAAACCACTAGCAGTTCTCTCCTACTCGTCCCCAACCATCCTTTAACTTTACGACAGTTCACTCCTAGTCGTCCCATCCTTTCACATTACAACAATTCCACTAATCCTAACCGTCCTCCGAAATCCATCCCCTCCCAAATTTCCGTGATCGGCGGTGAGTACAGTGTTAGAATCATCACCTATGATGAGTTCAACGTCATCTACACTATTCTTCCACGACGTGGAAAGGATGCCTTGCTTGCTTCAGACGCATGTTCGAAAACTCAAACGTAGAGTGGGTCGCTAGGCTAGATGTTGAGTACACTATAGTCCTAGACAAAGAGAAGAATTTAAAGGAGGAAGAGAAGAAGAAGCCTACCATGATCCAGGTTTGCGTCCATAACTTGTGCTTGGTCTACCACATATGCCATGCTGACATTGAGTGGAGGAAACTAAGAACTTCCCTGGGGGCGGCAAAGTCAAATTCGTTTATGTAGACTTTAGGAACATTGAAGAAGTCCTGGGTCGAATAGGCCTCATTGTAGGCGAGCCCTCTGACCTCCATAGGAATGGGTTGGTGTCCTCCCTTCAGCCTTCAATGTTGACCCTGGCAGGAGCCATGGTTCGTCCTTCGTACGGTAAACTGAAGAAACCTCCGCCCAAGTTTCACCGTGCATGGTAGTGGATTGTACTAGATATAGACCACATCCACTACGCTGCAATGGATGCGTACCTTTGTTTCAATATCTACAAGGGTTGCATGAAGAGCAAGAGTGAAGTGTGCGGTTCAAGCAAAGTAGTATCGGCCAAGAGGAAGAGGGACAAGGACGAAGTCGAGCACATGGACGAGTAGTCCGCGTAAGGTGGCAGTGTCGTTGCTCATGGTGGTTGTAATGCAGTGTCAACCGGATTAGTTGCTTAGTTTAATTTCAGGGTGCTTCATTTTATTTGAGGGGTGTGTTGTGCTGAGCCGCCAGCAGAACTATGTTATGTTCCTTCTCGTTACTTTAATTCTTCAGTACGTACATACTAGTATTTCTTAGTTCATCTTGTAGTTGGTAGTACTACCACTCGCTTCGTCACATTATATACATACAATATATATGGCCAACATCATATAGCCAGTAGTTTAGTTGTCAAAGAATTTCAGGGTGCTTAGTTTTATTTCAGGGGTGTGTTGTGTTAGACACCTTTATTGTGACTCAAATCTCTTTTGCCATGTTATAATGACATAAATGCATATGGAGCAACGTGCCAGCTCTCCCTCTATCTCACTACAGTGAAATAGAGTGTGGGGCCTACTTGATCCCAACAACGTTCTTATTTTCCTGTAAAATTATTCCCTTGGTTACTGCTGACAAACGGGGCCACACTTATCATTGTGAGATAGAGAGAATCGACATGTGGGTCTAGGCTTATTTTTGTCATATAACGTGGTCAACGGGTTTGACATGAAAATAACAATGTTTAATGGAATTTTTTAGCAAACATCTAACGGAATGATAGCATTTTTTAGATATCTAATTGCATTTTTGAGCAAGCATCTCATGGATCGATGGCATTTTTGAGTAGTTGTAACTTCTAATGGCAATACTGAGTAGCGAGACACAACTAGTGGCATAAATAATAAAAACCCAAGAATTAAATAGGTATGCTAATTTATTTAGTAGAATTTAGCACCCCATCTAAGCACGTACTAGCTTTTTTAATAGTACTATATGCATATTTTGGCGACGAGCACTCTCTATATATACCCCCTTTTTTCTTTAATTTCATCTTGTTAGTTTTTCTCCATGGCGCAATCCATCGATACTACTACTGTACAAAAGTATACACTTAAAAGGCTAGAGGGCAGGGCAGTCTCGCTTGGTCGGTTTCACGAGAGGCGAGGGCCTTTGTGATTTGACGACTCATTACTACTGGAAGGCGAGGCCTTGTGATTTGACTGCTCGTATAAATGTTGCCGACGACCTAAGGAGGAGCGAAGAACCATGCGGTATACTCAAGTTTCCACTGGAGTACTAGTACGATGGAGGAGCACTAAACACGGCAGCCTAGTGCGATATGGCGATAAAAAATGATCTAATTTACTAGTCATCGATCCCACGGCACCGCTCATCATTAGCATTGTTCTATTCATGCCTCACAGAGAACATGACACGTGCGGTGAAACACCCGAAGCAAAAGAAGAAACACATGAGCAAAAGAATAAGGAAGTTTATCCCCCC
>NC_041383.1:335897548-335930124 GCF_002162155.2 Triticum dicoccoides | reverse complement strand
ACACACAAAGTCTGGGCGCTGCTCTCTACTACATGAAGGGTTGCTGGCCGCAAAGTCGTAACTGCTTCTTCATCGCCTCCACGGCCTCCATCTTCTCGCGCATCTCCTCCGCCATCTTCTTCATTCTGTCCATGATGCGGGATTTCTCAACGCGACCATTCATCATCTCTTCCACGACCGCATTACGTACCTTGAAGGCAGCCAATGCTTGATGCGAAGCTTCGCCAACCCCTCCTTCTGTTCCATGATGAGGGCGTGCAACATCTTCAGCGAGGAACTACAATTCTCATGGAGCTTCTTCCAGCCGGCGTTCTCCTCCTTTACTAGGCCGAGCTCGTGGTGGAGCTTCACATTGTCCTCCTGAAGTTGCAGGATTTCACTGATCGCCTTGTTATCCGAGGCAATGCTCTTCTTCAGCAGCATCACTAAGAGAGTGGTCAACTCCCCCTGCTCATTGAGTTCAGTGGGCATGTCATCGAGGATCTCCTTCAGTAGCTCCACCAAGCCATCGATGAACTCCGCCTGCTTATTGAGCCGATTGGGCATGTCGTCGAGGGATAACGACTCCAGCGCCGCCAACTCGGCATCTTCGCCTCCGCAGCTAGGGCGCTCCTGGGAGCCCTCGCTAGACCGTGAAAGATCTTTTGAGGTCTCTGTCAGGCGGCGAGCCCTCTCTTTTTTCTGCGGCCTTGGTCGCCGCTGTCTTTTTACGAGTAGTACTTGACCAAGAGCTCTGCACACCGGCCATGGCAAGGATGGACGAACAAGAAAGACTTAATTATGGGGAGGTAGTTCCCCTTTTTATAACCTAGTACTAGCACTAGTACTAAAACCTGCATAGTGGGAACACGTTCAAGTTTGATACATACTACTACCTGTGTCCATTGTAATATGTGCCAAAGTTTGACCATAAATTTAACTAACAAATTATTCATGCATGTCAACAAAATATATCATTAAAATTATGTTCAAATACGAATCCAACGATATAATTTTATTAACATGCACTAACGTTTCATCAGTTAAATCGTTGGTAAAAACTTAGCATAAATTACAAAGAGGACTAATAAACCAGGACGGAGGTAGTAGGTGTGAGCAGGTTTGCACTTAATTATAGCATGGTAGTACTACTTTGGAATGTGATGGGAACAAGCTAAACATTAATTGATTGTTTTGGTTTCTAGGCCCGAAACGGCTCCCGATGAGTTTAATGGAACATAAATTTCAATTACTAGTGCTCAAGTGCGGTTGCACAAGTGAGTGATGTAACTGGTCGTACATGTCAGACCAAGCCGATGCGTGTCCCTTCGGTGAGACGCGGGTCCGACCAACCGTTTGTTGGTGTGACCGACCGTAAGTATTACGTGATGGAGACTTCTGGTTGTGGCTTCAGGTGATTATCACGACCAAACATTCAAAAAACTAGTGATAAATCAATTACCATCTTTTTCCAAATGACCAGGTATTTTCACAAGAAAAGAATACATATAGATGGAGTGATTGTAGGTTGCAAACCGACATGGCATTGCAAGTTCACTGCAGTAGCAACCGAGTAGGTTACTACATCACTAGCGGGAAGGAGGGCAGCTCAAGTCGCCAACAATGCATGCCCAGCGGCGCCACCGCAGCTGGTCCCGGGATTTGGCTTCTCCTACCGCCCATTTGAAAAGTTGCACTGGTTGCTCATGCCATTACGCAGGCATGCGCGTTCTTTCGTCCGCAGTCGACCCCGAATATGATCTCTGCCATTAGCCCCAGCTCAAAATCAACACGCCGCCGCCAGATGCTGACAGGCCTCTGTCGGTGTCAAAACCGGCAGATCTCGGGTAGGGGGTCCCGAACTATGCGTCTAAGGATCGAAGGTAATAGGAGGCAGGGGACACGATGTTTACCCAGGTTCGGGCCCTCTTGATGGAGGTAATACCCTACTTCCTGCTTGATTGACTTTGATGAGTATAGGGTTACAAGAGTTGATCTACCTCGAGATCGTAATGGCTAAACCCTAGATGTCTAACCTATATGATTATGATTGCCCCTACGAACTAAACCCTCCGGTCTATATAGACAACGGAGGGGCCTAGGGTTGTATAGAGTCGGTTTATAGATAAAGGAAGATAAATTATCCGAACGCCAAGCTTGCCATCCATGCAAAGGGGTGTCCCATCTGGACATGAGGGAGGGCCTTCTATCTTGTATCTTCGTGGCCCATTAGTCCGACCCGTGTAACATAAGTCGGCTCCCCGAGGACCCCATAATCCAGGACTCCCTCAGTAGCCCCTGAATCGGGCTTCAATGATGACGTATCCGGCGTGTAGATTGTCTTCGGCATTGCAAGGCGGGTTCCTTTTCCGAATACTCCAGAGCAGTCTTCCGCACATAAGAGCTGTATCAGGATCTGTTTAATAATTAGAACCCTAGGCTGTAAGAGCAAAAATACTTAAAACAAAGTAAGTCATGTCCACTGGCAACTTTTTCTGCGAGGTGTAACGCCCTCGATGCGGCTATATCTCCCACGTGTCGAAGCACGACTTAGAGGCATAACCGCATTGAAAGCAATGTCGCAAGTGAGGTAATCTTCACACAACCCATGTAATACATAGGGGAAAGAGATACATAGTTGGCTTACAATCGCCACTTCACACAATTACATGAATAAAGCATTACATCAACCAAATACAATCAGGGCCCGACTATGGAGCCAAAATAAAAGAAGAACCCCAAATGCGACAAAGGTCCCCGATCGACCCCAACTGGGCTCCACTACTGATCAACTAGAACGGAAACAACACAAAGGACAAGATCTTCATCGAGCTCCTCCTGAGCTTGGTTGCGTTATCTGTACGGACTCAACGGCACCTGCAAGCTGGTTTTGGAAGTATCTGTGAGCCACGGGGACTCAGCAATCTCGCACCCTCGCGATCAAGACTATTTAAGCTTATGGGTAAGGTAAAGGTATAAGGTGGAGCTGCAGCAAGCGACTAGCATATATGGTGGCTAACATACGCAAATGAGAGCGGGAAGAGAAGGCAAAGCACGGTCGATAAAGGTATGATCAAGAAGTGATCCTGGACTACCTACGTCAAGCAATACTCCAACAACCGTGTTCACTTCCTGGACTCCGCCGGAAAGAGACCATCACGGTTACACACACGGTTGATGTATTTTAATTAAGGTCAACTTTGGGTTTTCTACAACCGGACGTTAACAAATTCCCATCTGCCCATAACCGCGGGCACGGCTTTCGAAAGTTCAAATCCCTGCAGGGTGTCCCAACTTAGCCCATCACAAGCTCTCACGGTCAACGAAGGAATAGACCTCGACCCGAGACATTCCGATCAGACTCGGTATCCCGGTACAACAAGACATTTCGACAGGGTAAAACTAAACCAGCAACACCGCCCGAATGTGCCGACAAATCCCGATAGGAGCTGCACATATCTCTTTCTCAGGGCACACTCAGATGAGCGCTCCGTACAACTAAAACCAAACCTCGAGTTGCCCCGAGGGGGCGCTGCACAGGACTCTAGTTCGGACCAACACTTAGACAAGCACTGGCCCGGGGGGGTTAAGATAAAGATGACCCTCGGGATGCGCGACTCCCAGGGGAAAAAGGCTAGGTGGCAAATGGTAAAACCAATGTTGGGCATTGCTGGAAAAGCTTTACTTAAGGCGAACTGTCAAGGGGTTCCCATTATAGCCCAACCGCGTAAGGGACGCAAAATCCGGGAACATAACACCGATATGACGGAAACTAGGGCGGCAAGAGTGGAACAAAACACCAGGCATAAGGCCGAGCCTTCCACCCTTTACCAAGTATATAGATGCATTAATAAAATAAGATATATAGTGATATCCCAACAAGTAAATAAATGTTCCAACAAGGAACGGTATCTCCATGTTCCAACAAGGAACAAACTTCAATCTTCACCTGCAACTAGCAACGCTATAAGAGGGGCTGAGCAAAGCGGTAACATAGCCAATCAACGGTTTGCTAGGACATTGGTGGGTTAGAGGCTGAACATGGCAATTTGGGTGGCTGACAAGCAAGTGGTAGGCATCGTAGCAATGGCATAGCAAAAGAGCGAGCAAACTAGCATAGCAAAGATAGTAGTGATTTCGAGGGTATGATCATCTTGCCTGAAATCCCGCAAGGAAGAAGAACGAGTCCATGAAGAAGACAAACGGACGTAGACGAACGGGTCCTCAGAAACGCGACGTTATCGGAACCAACCCGAAGAAGCAACACCGGAAAGAAGCAAACAACATAGTAAACAACCAGCACATCAACATGGCATGATGCACAATCAAGTATGGTGCATGTCCGGTTTAATGAGGCAGGGCATGGCTAAATGCACAAACAACAGTACAAATTAAGTGGAGCTCAATACGCAACGAGTTGCATATTGACGAAACACCACAACAAGTTATTTAGTTTGATCTCGTTTATGTACCCCAACAATATTAAATGTTGATTAACATGGCAAGAGGGTGAAGCAAATAAAACTACCTATCTAGTCAAGTTTAAAGGAGGCCGGAAGCAACGAACAACAATTCCGGAAACTCCCATATGCATATTTTAGATTAGGTCCTGTTCTGCCCTAAACACAATTTTAGGGTTGTTAAACATGCAAAGTAAGGTCACCATGTTAAACTAGGCAAAATTCTACCCCATTTACATATAAAGTTTATTTAAATCGGAGCTACGGTTATTTAGCTATGAATTAAATCATTTTAGCATGGCATAGGAGTAAATTAATGCAAACAACATTTTTAACATTTCAAACATAGATGAAAGTTGGATATTATTAATCTACACAAAATTCTGAGCAAGTTTCAGATATAAATCATTTTAATCCGATGCACGGTTGTGAAGTTATTAATGCATGAAGTTTAGGGTTTTTTTTGTAAAAACAGCAATCTCTGGAAAAATAACTAAATTCGCAGAACTGGAAAAAAAAAGGTACACGGGCCGAATCTGGCTGGCCCGAATGTGCACAGGAGAGGGATCTGGAGGGGGCTGCTCACCCTGGGCCTTGGCCCGGTTCGGTGGAGGCAGCAAGCCGGCAGGGCAAGCGGGCCGGCTGGATCTGTGAAGGGAGGCTGGTGCTGGGCCTCGGTCAACTGACGAAGAGGAGGCGGCCCAAGGGCGCGGAGGCGCGGTCAACAGCGGGCGAGCGAAGCGGGCGAGCTGCTCTGCTCGTTCTGAAGAACAGAAACAGCAGCTCACCCATGGCGATGCAGAAGACGGCGGCGGCGGGACTGGGACGAGCACTCCGATGAGGGCGCGGAGGCCGGCAGGCGCGGATCTGGGCGGCGGGAGCCCTTCTCCGATGATGGTGGCGCCGGCTGGTGCTCTTGTTCGAGGCAAGGACAGAGAGAGATGAATTCAGAGGGAGGAGGAAGAATGAGGGAAGGAGGCGGGGCATGGTGCTGGACCTGTGGCCGCCGGCGGCGATGCTTGCAGGGAGGTCCGGCGACCTGGGGAAATGGATTCGGGCGGCGAGGAGCTCCTGTGCAGAACGGGAGTCCGCCTCCTGGTGGCTTGCACGGGCTGCAGGAGGGAGGCGCGGGGTCGCGAGGCCAAGGCAGGGGAACGGCGAGGCGGAGGGCGCCGGGAACGGGGCAGATTTGGCGAGGGGAGGCGGATCAGAGGCAAACCGGCGGCGTCCGGATCCTCTTGGCAGCCTTGCCGTTCGTCCATGGAGGTTCCCTGTCCAAAGGAAACGAGCAGAGGGATGAGCAGAGGGAGAGGAAAACAGAGAGGGAAAAGAAGGGGAAGGGAAACGGGGGAAAAGAGACGGCGGCGAGGGGCTCTGGCCTGGTGCAGTGCCACGCGGGAAGGAGGGCGCCGGATCCACCGGACCGGGTCGAGGCAAGGGGCGCCATGGATGTGGTCGGAGGCTACAAGGTGGAGGCCGAGAGGAATTTTTGGATTGGGGGCTCGGGCATCTGGAACGAGGAGGAGGGAGAGCACTGGTTGGGTGGAGAAGGATCGGGAGGGGATCCCGAGAGGGTTTGGTCGGGTGGCGGCGGAGGGAACGGGAGGATGAGACAAGGCGCCTAGGATCTAGGGTTGGATATATATATAGGTAGGGGATGGTAGGGACTAATCCGGTCCGTCCGATTATAATCGGGCAGTCGTAAATAAATAGGTTAGATAGCCCGAATAATAAAACGAAGATATTTTGTAGATGTTTGGGGATGATCCGGACACAGCGGTAACGACTGTCCGAGTCGGGTCCGGGACAGCTTTCGGGCGCTCGCGTGAGGGGTTCGATGCACTGTGCAGAGAGGGTTTCGGACCGCGCGATCGCATCGGGCAACTCTGGAAGCGAAGAGGGGAAGGAGGATGGACTAGGTGGGCTGTGCAGACGGTCTCGAGCTGAGAGAAGAGAAGAGAGGGAGGCCCGGCGACTGTTTCCGGAGACCGAAAACGTCCGACGTTAGACCGGCTACTATTGCCGCTATATTTATTCGTTGGGACGTCAAACGGACTCTGAATGCGATGAAACTTGGCAGGCGGTCTACTGACAACAAAACGACACCGCATGCCAACTTTCAACCCATTCCGAGAACATTTTCCGGCCACTAATAAAATAATATTCGGACGTGCCGCGGGCGCGTGCAAGTGTGGTTGGGCTCAAAACGGACAACGGAAGGAATGAGGAGACTGGGACAGATGCAAGTTTTGAAAACATGATGATGCAATGCACATGATGACATGATGAAATGCAACACGCGAGCCAATGACAAGACAACAACAACGAATAACTGAACGACACCTGGCACATCGGTCTCGGGGCGTTACAACACTCCACCACTACGAGAGGATCTCGTCCCGAGATCTAGAATGGCACCGGAGGGACAACGGAAGAGAAAGAGAAGAGGTAAAACTAAGTTGCTTCTTTGACCAATGAGTGAAACCAAAGAACCTTGAGAGGTTGAACAAATTGAAAGAAAGAATACAAAGGAGATGAACGAGATTGCAAACAATCCGTTAGAAAGAGGAACAAGGAAAATTACGAGAACTTGAAGGTTGCAAAGACATGAATCAATAGTTTAATGGACAAGATAGAATTCGAAACCACTCCGGTTAAACAAGATGAGAGGGGAAGAATTCGGGCAGTACTCCGGTTGAACATGGAAGGAATAGAACATGAACTTGAGAAGATGGGATGTTACTTGATGAAATCAACAACACACTGCCTCTGGAACTATTGAAAGAATGACACAATGGGTAAGAAGGATTTCAGACAGCTCTCCAGTTGAGAAAGGAGGGAAAGCTTGATAAGATTAGAGAACTCGAATGAAAACACGACACTCCGGTTAAATGGATAAGCAAGAAAAGAACACGATCCTCACGAATCGAGATGGTGAGTGAAAAGAGCAACGTCACAATGCCTCCGAAAGAAATAATAGAAGATATATCATTGGAATAACAGTATGGAGAAGAAAATGCCAACTTCTGCCACAAATGAGTTTGGAAAGCATCCTTGCAAAGAAGAATTGAACGGAGTTGTTGGCAAATCAACAACGAAAAGCACAAGCTTGTAGTGGGCTTATGGAAAACATCTCAAAATTATGAGGTGACAACCGGCCACTAACGGAAACAATTGATTGCTTGATCAACGAAGAGATGAAAACTTCTTCCACCAAGATGATAAAGAGATAACTTGGATCATTGGCAAGCACCACAAATAGCAACATTCCCAATGGAAGGCTTTTAGGTGAAATATGACACAAGATAACTCCAACAACGAGGTTGATGGATTTAAAAATAACTCATTCTTAACAACATGTGAATCATGGAACATGAACTCAAATTATCAAGAATGACATAATACCACCTCCAAAATATGGTAGAAAGAATTGCACTCCGGATAGCAAGATGAAGAATGCTTGAACTCCTTAGAAAAGAATCTCGATGAACATTTCGAGAAGGAATATAAATCCTTGATGAACCAACATGTAGAATCTCCAAGAAGAACTCCGGTAATGAAAGGATAACGAGAAGAAAGAGAAGTTGAAAACAGAAGTTGAACCCTTGCAATGGTTAGATAGATCTTTGGAATGATAATTAGAGCTTGGAACTCCGGCAAAGAAAAGATGAGCAACTCGAACTGAGAATGTGATACGATGAGCCACTCCGGAATTGAATAAACTTGATTAAACAAGAATAAGAATTATGTTATGTCTATCCTTCACCAATTAAATTGGTGACAATCAACGGATTTGACATATTACTTATTCTCATAGAAAAGATTAAGAGAGATATAACATAAACTTGAGAAGGTCTTCAACGAACCACCGGTAGGATTGGGGCAACAAATGAATTGATATGATAAGAAAGAAGAAAAAAATCTTGAACGAACCATCATACAAATTGAAAATGAATTAAGGGAAGACAAAGAAACACCGGGAAGAATAGTGAAATGAACGAAGATACCTGAGACAATCTAGATACATGAGAACGAAGAGAGCACGAGCCGATTAAAGATGACTTGAACAAGGCACCGGTAAGATCGGAGAATGATAACTGCAAACTGAGAATGAATAAATCTTCGATGATGGGCTCCGGATAATCAAACTGAGAAGACTCTTGAATATCTCCTGATGGGTGAAAAAGATTCTCACAATCGAAAACAATTATGAGAGGATGGCAACAAGCTAGCACCATGAATCTTGAAGAGAATAGAGCAAGATTAAAGAGAAACTCTTCTTCGGTCTTCAAATGATGAGAATGACAACGAGAAACACCACCAAGAATTATTGAGGCACACCGGAAGAATCAAAAGCGAAGAGGTTGAGCCAACTATGAAAAGAATTTGAAAGATCTTGGAGAAAAGCATTTGACTGATGATAACTCATTGTTACGTCAAACTTAGAGAAGAATTTAGGATAGCTCTGGGAAAATAGAAGAGTCAGGTAAGATCTTGGGAAAAGACCTGTGGGTTAGAGCCCACTCAAAAGAACACCGTTGAAAAAATTTAAAAGAGATGTTGCACCGGTTGAATTAAAAGGCTTAAATGATATAACATCCTCAAAATAGTTTGAACGAAAGCAGAGTGGTAACATGAATCTTCGAAATATCTTGAGCACTCCGGAACAATTGAATAACGAGAAGTGAATGATTAAGAATTGCACCGGCATGAGAAAGCATTGAAACAAGGAAAAAAAGGTATGATCAACAAAACTTGACTTGAATCCACCGGAGAAGAAAGAAAGAAGAATGACGAACTTGAAGTTCCGTTAGAAACTTCATGAGAATCACCGGATAAGAACATTGAAGGAAAAGAATGGAGAGACTTCACATCAATAAGATGGATACTTGGATAAGAAATCTGAATCCTTGGAGAAAAACAAAGGGAGGGAGGGTGGGAAAAAACAAAGGCAACTTGGAGACGGAAGAAATAACACCGTTGAGAAGAAGAGATAATTGATCTTACTGATGTTGAAATGATTGGATCCACTTGAGGAGGAGCACACCGGTTAAAAAGGATTGACAGCACAATCTCGATGATCAAGAAGGATTAGTATTCACACCGAAGTATGAGAACACCATTTGGGGAAGGTATGGAATCAACATTTGACTTCGAAGCAACTCGAATACCACAACTCAAAACAAAACAAAGAATTGACTTGCGAAATAAGCCGGAACAAACATATGATAGAGATTTCGTCCGAAGTTTTCGTGGTGGGGCCTACACGGGCTCGATCGTACAGCACCATCATGTACAAGGCAGTGCACATGACATACGAAGCGTCCCCGAGTCAGCATAGCCAAGGACTCTTTAAGACACAACGAGACCACTGTAAAACCGACCGTGAATAGGCGGACCACTAGACGTCGAACCCCAATTTCATATCATACATCTGTCGGAAAGATATCCTAAGAGCTACTTGAATTCCCACCTATGAAACTCCCGAAATTTTCGGTTATGCAATCAGGTGTTGGGGATACAGGGGAAGCATAATATCTCACCCAAACTAACAAATCCTACATCCAGCTGTATCCATCCTTCAACACATAACCAAGAAACCTTCGGAAATCATCTACCTCAACCTTCGAAAAGCATCTGTTATACAAGTTATAGCAATACTCCCGTACTCACCTCAGTACTGGGTTATCGGGGTTATCTCACCAACAACTGCATAAAAGAGATTTTCGATGTCGGCGTACTAAACTCAGGTATTCCAGAACTGCAACGATAAAATTATGACGACAACACCTCAGAGCTCAACTCCCCGGGACACTTCCACTAAACCCCTGACAGGAGGCACCAAGACAATGTTCTCATCATAAAACCATTGGAACGATTCCAAGATACCCGCGTGATCCTAAATTTTTTTTAGTGAAATTTGAGAAGAGAAGAGTCAAAACTCTACGTCAGGATGCCTTACCAGAGCGACGAGGAGACTGGGAAGTAAAAAGAATTCCTAAACTCTCCGATATATAATTCCTAAATGACTCAAAACATTTTTCTAGACACAACTCGGCTGCTAAAAATGATCAAGCAATGGGGCTCCTAAGGTCGGGGAAGGCTCTGATTACCAACTTGTAACGCCCTCGATGCGGCTATATCTCCCACGTGTCGAAGCACGACTTAAAGGCATAACCGCATTGAAAGCAATGTCGCAAGTGAGGTAATCTTCACACAACCCATGTAATACATAGGGGAAAGAGATACATAGTTGGCTTACAATCGCCACTTCACACAATTACATGAATAAAGCATTACATCAACCAAATACAATCAGGGCCCAACTACGGAGCCAAAAAAAAAGAAGAACCCCAAATGCGACAAAGGTCCCCGATCGACCCCAACTGGGCTCCACTACTGATCAACTAGAACGGAAACACCACAAAGGACAAGATCTTCATCGAGCTCCTCCTGAGCTTGGTTGCGTTATCTGTACGGACTCAACGGCACCTGCAAGCTGGTTTTGGAAGTATCTGTGAGCCACGGGGACTCAGCAATCTCGCACCCTCGCGATCAAGACTATTTAAGCTTATGGGTAAGGTAAAGGTATAAGGTGGAGCTGCAGCAAGCGACTAGCATATATGGTGGCTAACATACGCAAATGAGAGCGGGAAGAGAAGGCAAAGCACGGTCGATAAAGGTATGATCAAGAAGTGATCCTGGACTACCTACGTCAAGCATAACTCCAACAACCGTGTTCACTTCCTGGACTCCGCCGGAAAGAGACCATCACGGTTACACACACGGTTGATGTATTTTAATTAAGGTCAACTTTGGGTTTTCTACAACCGGACATTAACAAATTCCCATCTGCCCATAACCGCGGGCACGGCTTTCGAAAGTTCAAATCCCTGCAGGGTGTCCCAACTTAGCCCATCACAAGCTCTCACGGTCAGCGAAGGAATAGACCTCCACCCGAGACATTCCGATCAGACTCGGTATCCCGGTACAACAAGACATTTCGACAGGGTAAAACTAAACCAGCAACACCGCCCGAATGTGCTGACAAATCCCGATAGGAGCTGCACATATCTCTTTCTCAGGGCACACTCAGATGAGCGCTCCGTACAACTAAAACCAAACCTCGAGTTGCCCCGAGGGGGCGCTGCACAGGACTCTAGTTCAGACCAACACTTAGACAAGCACTGGCCCGGGGGGGTTAAGATAAAGATGACCCTCGGGATGCGCGACTCCCAGGGGAAAAAGGCTAGGTGGCAAATGGTAAAACCAATGTTGGGCATTGCTGGAAAAGCTTTACTTAAGGCGAACTGTCAAGGGGTTCCCATTATAGCCCAACCGCGTAAGGGACGCAAAATCCGGGAACATAACACCGATATGACGGAAACTAGGGCGGCAAGAGTGGAACAAAACACCAGGCATAAGGCCGAGCCTTCCACCCTTTACCAAGTATATAGATGCATTAATAAAATAAGATATATAGTGATATCCCAACAAGTAAATAAATGTTCCAACAAGGAACGGTATCTCCATGTTCCAACAAGGAACAAACTTCAATCTTCACCTGCAACTAGCAACGCTATAAGAGGGGCTGAGCAAAGCGGTAACATAGCCAATCAACGGTTTGCTAGGACATTGGTGGGTTAGAGGCTGAACATGGCAATTTGGGTGGCTGACAAGCAAGTGGTAGGCATCGTAGCAATGGCATAGCAAAAGAGCGAGCAAACTAGCATAGCAAAGATAGTAGTGATTTCGAGGGTATGATCATCTTGCCTGAAATCCCGCAAGGAAGAAGAACGAGTCCATGAAGAAGACAAACGGACGTAGACGAACGGGTCCTCACAAACGCGACGTTATCGGAACCAACCCGAAGAAGCAACACCGGAAAGAAGCAAACAACATAGTAAACAACCAGCACATCAACATGGCATGATGCACAATCAAGTATGGTGCATGTCCGGTTTAATGAGGCAGGGCATGGCTAAATGCACAAACAACACTACAAATTAAGTGGAGCTCAATACGCAACGAGTTGCATATTGACGAAACACCACAACAAGTTATTTAGTTTGATCTCGTTTATGTACCCCAACAATATTAAATGTTGATTAACATGGCAAGAGGGTGAAGCAAATAAAACTACCTATCTAGTCAAGTTTAAAGGAGGCCGGAAGCAACGAACAACAATTCCGGAAACTCCCATATGCATATTTTAGATTAGGTCCTGTTCTGCCCTAAACACAATTTTAGGGTTGTTAAACATGCAAAGTAAGGTCACCATGTTAAACTAGGAAAAATTCTACCCCATTTACATATAAAGTTTATTTAAATCGGAGCTACGGTTATTTAGCTATGAATTAAATCATTTTAGCATGGCATAGGAGTAAATTAATGCAAACAACATTTTTAACATTTCAAACATAGATGAAAGTTGGATATTATTAATCTACACAAAATTCTGAGCAAGTTTCATATATAAATCATTTTAATCCGATGCACGGTTGTGAAGTTATTAATGCATGAAGTTTAGGGGTTTTTTTGTAAAAACAGCAATCTCTGGAAAAATAACTAAATTCGCAGAACTGGAAAAAAAAAAGGTACACGGGCCGAATCTGGCTGGCCCGAATGTGCACAGGAGAGGGATCTGGAGGGGGCTGCTCACCCTGGGCCTTGGCCCGGTTCGGTGGAGGCAGCAAGCCGGCAGGGCAAGCGGGTCGGCTGGATCTGTGAAGGGAGGCTGGTGCTGGGCCTCGGTCAACTGACGAAGAGGAGGCGGCCCAAGGGCGCGGAGGCGCGGTCAACAGCGGGCGAGCGAAGCGGGCGAGCTGCTCTGCTCGTTCTGAAGAACAGAAACAGCAGCTCACCCATGGCGATGCAGAAGACGGCGGCGGCGGGACTGGGACGAGCACTCCGGTGAGGGCGCGGAGGCCGGCAGGCGCGGATCTGGGCGGCGGGAGCCCTTCTCCGATGATGGTGGCGCCGGCTGGTGCTCTTGTTCGAGGCAAGGACAGAGAGAGATGAATTCAGAGGGAGGAGGAAGAATGAGGGAAGGAGGCGGGGCATGGCGCTGGACCTGTGGCCGCCGGCGGCGATGCTTGCATGGAGGTCCGGCGACCTGGGGAAATGGATTCGAGCGGCGAGGAGCTCCTGTGCAGCACGGGAGTCCGCCTCCTGGTGGCTTGCACGGGCTGCAGGAGGGAGGCGCGGGGTCGCGAGGCCAAGGCAGGGGAACGGCGAGGCGGAGGGCGCCGGGAACGGGGCAGATTTGGCGAGGGGAGGCGGATCAGAGGCAAACCGGCGGCGTCCGGATCCTCTTGGCAGCCTTGCCGTTCGTCCATGGAGGTTCCCTGTCCAAAGGAAACGAGCAGAGGGATGAGCAGAGGGAGAGGAAAACAGAGAGGGAAAAGAAGGGGAAGGGAAACGGGGGAAAAGAGACGGCGGCGAGGGGCTCTGGCCTGGTGCAGTGCCACGCGTGAAGGAGGGAGCCGGATCCACCGGACCGGGTCGAGGCAAGGGGCGCCATGGATGTGGTCGGAGGCTACAAGGTGGAGGCCGAGAGGACTTTTTGGATTGGGGGCTCGGGCATCTGGAACGAGGAGGAGGGAGAGCACTGGTTGGGTGGAGAAGGATCGGGAGGGGATCCCGAGAGGGTTTGGTCGGGTGGCGGCGGAGGGAACGGGAGGATGGGACAAGGCGCCTAGGATCTAGGGTTGGATATATATATAGGTAGGGGATGGTAGGGACTAATCCGGTCCGTCCGATTATAATCGGGCGGTCGTAAATAAATAGGTTAGATAGCCCGAATAATAAAACGAAGATATTTTGTAGATGTTTGGGGATGATCCGGACACAGCGGTAACGACTGTCCGAGTCGGGTCCGGGACAGCTTTCGGGCGCTCGCGTGAGGGGTTCGATGCACTGTGCAGAGAGGGTTTCGGACCGCGCGATCGCATCGGGCAACTCCGGAAGCGAAGAGGGGAAGGAGGATGGACTAGGTGGGCTGTGCAGACGGTCTCGAGCTGAGAGAAGAGAAGAGAGGGAGGCCCGGCGACTGTTTCCGGAGACCGAAAACGTCCGACGTTAGACCGGCTACTATTGCCGCTATATTTATCCGTTGGGACGTCAAACGGACTCCGAATGCGATGAAACTTGGCAGGCGGTCTACTGACAACAAAACGACACCGCATGCCAACTTTCAACCCATTCCGAGAACATTTTCCGGCCACTAATAAAATAATATTCGGACGTGCCGCGGGCGCGTGCAAGTGTGGTTGGGCTCAAAACGGACAACGGAAGGAACGAGGAGACCGGGACAGATGCAAGTTTTGAAAACATGATGATGCAATGCACATGATGACATGATGAAATGCAACACGCGAGCCAATGACAAGACAACAACAACGAATAACTGAACGACACCTGGCACATCGGTCTCGGGGCGTTACACGTTAAGCCCCGGCCTTGTTATTATTCTGAACCGTTTTACAGCCCCCACTTTGCATTTCGAGGCACGACCATTGACACGTCTTGTCAAAGTAGAGATCATCTCCCCTTATCACGGGATTCTCATCAATACGGGCTTGGGTAATCCAACTGTGTCGTTCGCATGTTCCCTTGGGAATAGGCGAGGTTTAAGCCTTATGAGGGGGCGCTTGATATTCACTACCTTTATAAGAGGATAAGGACCCATTTTTTTTATTTCACGCCCTCTTCTTCCTCTTCCCTTCCGTTCCCGAGCTCCAGCGCCAAAGCTCGAATCTTTCCTTTTCCCCCAACTTCTCCGGCTATGGCTGGATCTGGTTCCCATGGCAAGTGGATGGCCTCCTCGTAACGGAGAAGGACATCAAGGATCTACGCGAGGCGAGGTACTTGACGGTGGAGATTACGCACTGGCTTCTACCGCGGGGCAGGTCAACCCCACTCCCGAGCCTGGCGAGAGGGTGGTATTGATCCCCCACTTCTTCCAAGGACTTGGGTTTGCCCTCCATCCCTTCATCCAAGGCCTCATGTTTTACTACGGGCTAGATTTGCACGATCTGGCCCCTAATTCCTTCCTCCACATCTCGGCGTTCATTGTCTTGTGTGAGGCATTTCTCCGCGTCCCCCCATACTTTGGCCTGCGGCTCAAGGTTTTCAATGTGAAGCCGAAGGTGGTCGACGGCCAACACGGCGTGTGCGGCGGTGCCATGGTGAGCAAGCTCCACCATGTTACCTGGCCCAAAGGGACATTCGTGGACACTGTCAAGGTATGGCAGCAGGAGTGGTTCTACATCACCAAACCCCACGACACCAAGTGGACGGCCGCTCCTGCTTTTAGATCCGGACCTCCGCTGCGGCTCATGTCCGGGGCCAACAAGGGTCTAGACTGGGGATCCTCTGAGGAAGTGTTGAAGCTGAAAAAGCATGTCAAGAGTATGATAGAAAAGGACATCACCTTTGCTGATGTGGTCTAGGTGATGCTTATCCGCTGAGCTCTTCCCTGCCAACGACGTCTTCTCAAAATGTGGGAGTTTAATCCGGAAGGGCCATGGACCCTGCAGCCATTCTTTGGCATGACGCACAAAGGGATCTGGAAGTTGCTCTTCAAGTGGTAGAAGACGTGGCCAAGGATGTTTGACGACACCAGCCTCGACTGCAACAATCCGGCCTCCCTAGTAAGTATCATATTTTCGAACATTACATAGTTCGTCAATCTTAGGGAGGGGTACTGAAAATTCCATCCCTTGAATAGGGATGGATAAAGAAGGTGGAGCGGATCAAATGTCTGGCCCGCTCCCCGAAAACCAAACTAAGCATCTGTTGATGAGGATGCTTGTCCCCACACCCTACCAGGCACTAGTGAACAAGGACGAGAAGAAGAAAGGCAAGGAGGCTGAAGGTGGCCTCCACCATGAAGATACTTCGGGCTCTATGTCGGGAGGGATTGAGGCCCCTTCCTATCACGAGGGAGACAAAGACGAGGATGAGGAAGAGGAGGAAGAAGAGAACCATCCTCTCAAAGGGAAAAATAGGGCGGCCTCCATAGATCCAGAGGAGGGGGCGTCCAAGAGGGGAACGATATCCCTATCGGACGACTCAGATTCGGACACCAAAGCTATCCCCAAGCACCGTCCCCGAGCCAAGCCCCTTGCCGAATCGTAAGTACCTTAGGATGCCCTACATACTTCCAATCTTTTACAAATTGTAAGAAGAATATTAAATCATGTGTTTCAGTCCGGCCCGTGATATCCCTCAATAATCATCGTCATAGGGGGATCTTCTGCCGGAGATGATGGAGAGCGAGACGCCTCCACAAGCTTCCCCGTCTCCTAGGGTGGATGACATCGAGGTGTCGTCCGAAAGGATCTCCTCAAGCTTCAGGGAAGTGCAGGAGAGGACCAAGACGGCGTCAGAGGATAACACCTTGGTTGCCGAGAACATGAGGAGCGCAACCCTCATGGAGATCGGCGATGGGGGTCTTGGATCATCCGACCCCCGGCCGGATACTTCTTCGGAGATACAAACGGCTCCAGAGTCGAATCAGCAGCCTCCTCGGAGGAAGGGGAAAGCGGCTGTTTCGGCGGTGAACTCGACTAATGCGGAGGCGCCGAACATGCTGATCGACACTCTACAAAGTGCGTCCGTCTTGGAGGAGCACCGTACCTTGATGGGTACGGTGGTTGAGAAGATTCAGTCCACTAAAAGCGGGCTGAATGAAGCCTTCACGAGCATATTAACAGGCTTTGAGGTATGCGATGTAATGTCTTTAGCCGCTTTCCATATGAAAAATATGCCTGTATATAGATAGTAGCCCCTGAGACTTTGTTCGGCCCATGAAGAAGGCCGAACAGAGGATCTATAGACATCCGCACGAAATAACAAACCTATCTATTGGTAAAAAAGCATGCTTCAATGTTAGCGGCTACCGCTCAGGCCGCCGAAGTTTCTGAACTGAAGCACAAACTGCAGCTCGCCGATGAGGACATTAGCCTTATTAACAAGCGGCTTGATGAGGCGCAAGGTATGTTTCAGGTACTCCGTACATGATTGTATTAATTTGCAAACACTAAGTTGAAGCTTATGCGCTGCTATATGCATAATTGCAGATGGTGTTGCTGAGGTCGAGACCCTCAGGGGTGACCTTGCCCGGGCGAAGGTGCAGGCAAGGGTGAGCAATGCAGCCACTGATAAAGCGGTTGCAGATTTAAAGGCCGAACAGTCCACCTGACGCCAGTTCGAGGAGAGGGTATCCAAAGTGGAGCAGGAGCTCAAGGACGCCACTCACAGGTGCGAGTTCCTTGAGGAGGAGAATAAAGCTAAGGTGGCCGAACTAGCCAAGGCCCTTCAGGAAGCCCAAGAGGCGAGGTCCGAATCTCGAGCGGCTCGCGAGGAGATCCGGCATGAAAGACAAATAGCGACCGGTAAGCCCTTTCCTTTACATTCTAAGTTTGGCGATCAAAGGTATGCCTTTCTTAATTTCCTATGGAGTTCTCCAGACACTTTTGCGGATCTTCCGAAGAGTGCCACCGACGCCACGCAATTCTTTCGAGCCCAGGAGGGGCATGCGATGGACAAGCTGTTCTGGTCGTAGTTCGCGACGTAGGAGTGCTTGGTGCTATTGAACGACCAAATGGCATAGTGGGACGAGCTGCATAAGATGTCCGGGGCGGCCATGAAGGATGTCATAGTGTGGTTGTGGCCAGCCGAACCCATTCGGATCAGCTATTTTTTTTGACTGTACACAGTAGGGCAAAACCCCACTGCAATTTTTTATTATTATTTAAGGGTAAAAAGACAAAGAGGTTCTACTGTACATAAGGCTTGAGATAAGCCAGAAGAGCAAAAAAGGAAAAAGAAAAAAGAAAAAACAAGGGAGAAAACTAGCCACTAGGATTACAGCACAAGATTATCAAGCCAAGAACAATAGGCTCCAACATAACTCTTCTTAATTCTAAATCTTAGAAGATTGACCTCCTCCAGGAACATAGCTTTCCACCTCTGAATGCTAGGCTGACTTGCTTGGAAGATAAAATTGTTCCTTGAGATCCAGATAGCCCAAGAAGCAAGGATGATTATTTCCATGAAAAAAGGCACATGAAGCTTCTGCTTGAGATCAAGAAAAGCTTCCAGTATTGAAACATTTGCCTTTCTTGAATGGGCAAATCAGGTCCCAGCATTGAGGTGCAAAAGGACAGGTCCAGAAAAGGCGCTGAAGAGTTTCCTCCTGTGGACAATTATTGACAACACAGTTATAGTTGTCCATATGAAAAATTTTCCTTCTTAGAAGATTTCTAGTATTGAGCCTGTCATGAAGTAGTCTCCAAAAAAACACCTTGTGTTTTGGCTAACAAGAGCTGTTCCAGATCCAGTTGAACTGTTGTGGCACAATTTTAACTCCCATCATAACTTTATATGCCTTAGCAACTAATAATCGTTCATTTCCCCAAATGTAACTCCAAGTGTCAGTGCAATCTAGTGTATCAGAGGCCCTTAAAGCAATGCAAGTGTCCTCGATAGCCTCAAATTCCTGGAAAGCTTGCACAGTCAATGCATCTGGCCAAAGACTTATAGTTACCAATAAGCTTAAGGTTTGCCTTCCACCAAAATGATCCAATCCAGCTATTACCAGGCAATGAATCATTGTTGTAATATGATTCCCAAATCAAGTTGACCCAGGGAATACTGTGTTTGTTATAGAACTTGTGCAGGTTCTTAAGTAGCAGGGCCTTATTCTGAACAAACATATCCATCACTCCCAAGCCACCATGATTTTTGCCTAGTGCAGGTTCTTAAGCAGCTATTTTTTCCTAGTGCGGTGACTCGTTGATGCCTTGCCTCGCATTGAGGCAATCAAGCGGTCAGTGTGCATAGAAGGTGTGTGGATGGCCTTCGCCCACGTCAAGATGCACTGGGCGAAGATGAAGGTCGTCGTTATCACAGCTGGGAGTCCTCCCAGAGGCAAGGACCACCACACACCGAAGTGCTACTTAGAAGACATCCTAGAGGGCGCTCGCTTGATAGAGGGTCAATGCTCAAAGGACATTATGTTCGAATGAATGTATCCGAACGACCCAGACATTTTTATTATATATATTAAGGCTTTGTGATATATTTGTACCATTGCCTAAAAGTTCTTTCCTCCCGTGCGGCTGTTTTTTGTATTCTTGAGAGTTTTCCAGTCGTCGACTTCGGCGCCCATGTAGATACTATGGGGGTGTTAGGAACGGCACATGATCACACTTGACCCAACGTCTTGGTCTGTAAAGGAGGTGTCAGTGCGGCAAACCAGGCAATCGGACTATGCGGCTTTACCACTCTCACTTAGCCAGAGGAGTTTGACGATGGGGCTATAAGATAGCCCCTGGTATGTACGCGGCTATCCAAAAGCGGATACGTTATGTATGTGATCGAAGAAAATAGTCCTTTGTATAATACAGAAAAAATCACTAAAGATTTATTAAGTCGCCGAGCGGCTGACCAGCCCTCGCCGCGTTATGATACTCAGTTTTTGGATTTCTCTACTGAGGTGCTTGACCAGACGAACCAGAAACGTAAGGTAGTAAACACAGGAGCCGGGCAGCCCAACTATTGACCAAAGACATGATTGAGAGCCGATGCATATAAGCCAAGTTTGGGACGCCGAAGTGTGCTATAAAGCTATTCGGGCTTTTTTGGCAACACATATGTGGCTACATAGAGCTCCTGGCAATGGGTGCCGAGGTGTGTGAGTGAAACAACTGGGGGTCGGAATACAGCTTTATGAATAAGGTCGATACCAAAAAAATTGTACTCACTAGAATCTGATTTATACGTCAAAACATGATCTTACAGAGGGCACCATAAGCACCAAAGCCATTTTACATGTCGGGGGTCTAAGAATAAGGAGAAAATCTCAATACAGGTCCTTGAATAAGGTTTGGTTTAAAGAATCCTTTGGACATCCTGCCGCACGTCTGCGCCGCTTTCACCTTTTAGAGCGAGATTCCTTAAGAGGAAAGGTCTTCGGCTCTCCGCACAAATTCGGGGTCAAAGAGAGTCCTTGTAAGTCCGTAGGATATATAGGTTTGAATGCACCTGTGGTAGAAGAGAGAGAGAGAGACAGAGAGATAAAGGTGGAAGGTCATATAGGTTCAAACCGTACAATAGACTTGTCCGCAGTGTGCCTCCGTTGATGCCCAAGGTATTTTAAGTGTATAATTATGCATGCACGGTGCGAATTGCACGGGTGTGTGCGGCGAGCGACTGAGGCGAAACTGCTAGTCTAGCTCTGGAATTACCGAGCTGTCAGCATGCGGGACTGACCGGACTTGTTTAACAATGTCCGGCGGTTTGATGACCGATGAGGTGTGCGGCTTGATAGGGCCACTCGGTACTTAGGCTGTGAGGGCTGCAGTGTGCTCCTTCGTACAGAGGGAGCATTCCGTGTTTCCATTGACTATTATGATGCCACGTGGACCGGGCATTTTGAGCTTTAAGTAAGCGTAGTGTGGGACCGCATTGAATCGAGCAAAAGTGGTTCGTCCGAGCAGTGCATGATAACCACTACGAAAGGAGATGATTTCAAAGATCAAGTCTTCACTACGGAAGTTGTTTGGCATGCCAAAGACGACTTCCAATGTTATTGATCCTGAGCAACGGGCCTCTACACCGGGTATTACTCCTTTAAAGGTAGTTTTAGTGGGCTTGATTCTTGACGAATCAGTACCCATTTTGCGGACAGTGTCCTGGTAAAGCAGATTAAGACTACTGTCGCCGTCCAAAAGGATTCACGTGAGGTGGAATCCGTTGATGATTGGGTCGAGGACCAAAGCTGTCGAACCTCCATGACGGTTACTAGTCGGGATGTCCTTTCGATCGAAGGTGATCGGAAAAGCCGACCATGGATTGAATTTTGGGGCGACCGTCTCTACGACGTAGACGTCCCTTAACGCGCGCTTGCGCTCCCGCTTGGGGGTGTGAATGATGCAGACCATATTCACCATTTTGACCTTAGGGGGAAATTTCTTCTGCCCCCTTCCCCTGTGTTCGGTGGTCGAGGATCTTCATTGTCGTCCTCGCAGGGTGGCTCTTTCCCCTTGTGTTCAACATTGAGCTTGTCGGCCTATTTAAAGACCCAATAGTTTCTGTTGGTATGGTTGGCGGGTTTATCAGGGGTGCCGTGAATCTGGCAAGGCAGATCAAGTATTCTGTCCAAACTAATGGACCATCTTTGTTTCCTTTGGATGGCTTGTTCCGTTGACCAGACTTGGAGTCGCTGAATCCGATGTTGACTGCCGTGTCTTCGTTATTGTTTCGACGCTTGTGCTTGCTGTATCGTGGCTTGCCATTGCCATCCCTGGCTTCGGATGTGCCCGGGTCGCTGGTGCTATTGCTTCTATGAGCTAGCCAGCTATCTTCTCCCGTGCAAAAGCGGGTCATAAGTGTGGTAAGGGCTGCCATGGACTTTGGCTTTTCTTGGCTGAGGTGTCGGGTGTGCCACTCATCTCGGACGCTGTGTTTGAAGGCCGCGAGGGCTTCGGCATCCGAACAATCCACAATCTAATCCTTTTTAATTAAGAAGGCGTCCTCCAAGTCTTCCCAACTACCAATAGAGTTTTCTAGGAGGCTATTCAGCTAGTGCCGTGCTGGTCCGTTAAGTTTTAGTGGGAGGTATTTGATGGCATGTAGGTCATCACCACGGGCCATGTGGATGTGGAGAAGAAAATATTCAATCCATATTGCGGGATCTATTGTGCCATCGTATGATCCAATGTTCACGGGTTTAAACCCCTCTAGGAACTGGTGCTCCATTACCTCATCGGTGAAGCATAGGGGGGGTGTGGCGCCTCTGTATAGGGCAACGTCATGACGTAGTTCGCATGAAGTCCGTATGTTGTTTTCAGCTCGGGTATAGTTGTGCTTGTCACGCTAGGCCTGATGGCCATCTTCTCGTGCAGGGGCACGCCCCCTTGATTCATAGATTGATATGGTATGACCGGCTCTATTGTCCAGGTCCTGTCGCAGCTCATATGTGTATCCTGCAGCCGCTGTCTCTCTGCCTCTAGTGCGAGGTGGTGCATGCTAGTGTTTGGCTTGAATTGCCGCTCTGTCGCGGCCATGAGGTGGTCGGTCAGGTCCATCAGTAGCGTTACGGGCTATGGATATAGGCTCCAGGACCTCATCGTCAAATTGGGATAGCAGCTTGCGCTTTGGGTCACTCTTATTTGGGCTCTCGAGGTCGTATTCCTCGGCTGCCAGGACATTAGTCCATCTGTCATTGAGTAAATCCTGATCATCTTGAAGCTGCTGCTGCTTCTTTTGCAGGCTTCTTGCAGTGACTATTAGTCGGCGCTTAAAGCGCTCGTGTTCGAGGGGTTCCTCTGGCATGATGAAATCTTCGTCATCGAGGCTCTCGTCCTCTTCGGAGATTGGTAGGTAGTTACTATCCTCCTAGCCCTCGTTCCCGATAGGATCATCGGGGTTAACTTGCCCATACTCCCAATCATCCTGTTTGGATGTTGGCAGGATAGGGGCTTCTTGGTCTTCGGCGTTCTCTGGAGTATTATTGTCTCCGGTGCCGGTATGACTGTCTTTTTTGCGACGCCATTTCGAGCGACGCCGCTGACATTGATGCTTTGGTGGTGCCATAGAAGGCTTGTCCTCGACTGCATCCTTCCCATCATCGTCGTCATCCTCTTTGGGTGAGTCCACCATGTACACGTCATATGTGGAAGTGGTCGTCTAGCGTCCGGTGAACGGCGGGTTCTAGCTTTGCTCCTCTCCAGCATCATCGTCCATACCGTCGATGTCTTCGGAAGCGTAGTCGAGCATGTCGTTTAAGTCCTAGATAGTGGCTATGAAGTGGGTGGTGTGTGGGATGTAAAATTCGCTGCTCTCAACCCCTAGTATGGGCTGGGCGTAGTTCGGCAGTGATTCTTCTGCAATGGAGAGAGATTGCATTAAGTCCAGGGCCTCGTTTAAGACCGACGTTTTGACGGGAAAGCGAGAGTCCGTGGAGTTGGGCGGGACAGAAGTTCCCTGGCCAAGCTCACATGACCCGGACCTCGAGAGTTCGGAGCTAGTGTACGGAGGAGGGTCCGGCTTCATGAGGACAGATGGAGCTTGGCGTAACTCCATGCCTGTCGGTGACGCGATCCCGTTCGGTTCTCCGGTGTCAAGCTCTATAGCTGAAGAGGGTCCGACAAGCTCTAAACTCCCGTCTTTGGACCTGGTGATGTGCTCCAGATCTAAGGCCAGAGTGGTGGTTGGGGCCGCAAACCCTTGGAAGATCGAGTCTCCTCTGATATCAGCGACATAGTTCAGATTTCCAAAGCTGATCTGTTGACCATGGGTGTAGCTGTCGATCTGCTCCAGATGGCCAATCGAGTTGCCGCGCAGTGCGAAGCCGCCGAATACAAAAATTTGGCCGAGGAGAAAAGTCTACCTTAAGGCGGTATATTTGTGGATGATCGATGGAGCCATCGAGTCGTCTAGCGACGGAACAGTGGAACTCTAAATGAAAGCACCAATGTCGGTGTCAAAACTGGTAGATCTCGTGTAGGGGGTCCCGAAATATGTGCCTAAGGATCGAAGGTAACAGGAGGCAGGGGACACGATGTTTACCCAAGTTTGGGCCCTGTTGATGGAGGTAATACCCTACTTCCTCCTTGATTGACTTTGATGAGTATAGGGGTTACAAGAATTGGTCTACCTCGAGATCGTAATGGCTAAACCCTAGATGTCTAGCCTGTATGGTTCTGATTGCCCGTACGGACTAAAGCCTCCAGTTTATATAGACACCGGAGGGGACTAGGGTTGTGCAGAGTTGGTTTACAGAGAAAGGGAGATACATTATCCGAATGCCAAGATTGCCATCCATGCAAAGGAGAGTCCCATCCGGACACGAGGGAGGGCCTTCTGTCTTGTATCTTCTCGGCCCATTAGTCTGGCCCATGTAACATAAGCCGGCCCCCCGAGGACCCCATAATCCTGGAACTCCCTCACCCTCAGCATATCTCCGCTGAGATCAACTGGCGCATCCACCTTGTGCTTCACCAGGCACAGCTCCTTCGAACTTGTATCCAATCGATGCGACGTTTCCTCGATCCGATTCTCCCTTGCTGCCCACCACCTGAAACGCAGCCCTGGCATGTCCTTCGGCACCACCGATATATGATTCTAGAGCAATGGATCCCCTCTGAAACACATGTGGGTTTTGCTCAAAGGCGCTAGTGCAGTAGCAAGCGGGTAGCCCGCGGGATCCTGGGATCGAAGGGATTATCCATGGCGGGATCCGGTGGGCGAGGCAGGGAGGCGAGCATAGGCACTGGGAGAGCCCTACGAGGCTAAGATAAAGATAATACTACTCCACTCAGTCCATATTTAAATACTCCATCTGTTTCTTTTCAGTCCGCATATAAGATTTGGTCAAAGTCAAACTTTGTAAAGTTTGACTAATTTTATAGAAAAAAATATTAACATCTCCAACACTAAAATTATATGTTATGAAAATTAATTTCATCATGCATCTAATATTATTGACTTCATAGTGTGGATGTTGATATCTTTTCCTACAAAGCTAGTCAAATTATACAAAGTTTGACATTGACAAAATCTTATATGCAAACTAAAAAGAAACGGAGGGAGTAGTACAAAGGCCATCAGCAGTAACCCCTGAAAAAATGATCATCCTGCCTACGTCCTGGTTTATTGGCCCCCTTTTTATTTTTTGCCAATTTTTGAACAAAAAATTAACTAACAAAATTCCAGCACTACAGCCAAAGTTTCTGTTTTTGCACTACACAAACCAAACAAGCAATCTAATCATCCTAAAGGTAAATCTTGGCACATTATTTTTATACTACAAAGGATTTGTACAAGGGGATAATTATCTTTGTTGAAAAGTTTCTGTAATCGAGGTTTACAAAGTTTCCATGGGCATGAACAAAGTTCAAGGCTAGCTCCCACTTTAACAATGCTCGTCTTTCTCACTTTCACTTTTCTTTTTGAAAACTTTTAGGTTCCCCTCTATATTTTTTTGTTTTTATAAACTTTTTAAAATCACACAGTAGAAAAAATGACTCTCTAAAACTTCTGGGTTGTCTCCCTGGCAGCACTTTCTTTAAATCCATTAAGCTAGGCATATAGTGCTCAGGTAATGGATCCACCCGGATCCCAAGGTATATCAAAGCCAATTTTAATTAACAATGATTTGTGATTTAGCAGTGAGCACAAAGTAACATATATCATGCACCAACGAAGTCTAACTCTCTTTCTATGCATCGACATGTCATAAAAGAACAATTCAGGCACACTAAGTAAATGTCAATGCATAGAATAAACAGTTTCTTGGAATTTTATCGTATTGGAAACATAGAGAGGCAGAGATGTACTTCCTCTCTCATAATAATTGCAAGTAGGAGCAGTAAGAACATGCATATTATATTTATCAAAATCATCAAGTGCAAGTAGAATGCAATCCATCAATATAGTCCTTAATAAGCGCAAACTTCTCTGATATATTGTAGTTTTGGGAGAATTCAAAAAGATAATAGGACTATCATGCGTGGTTGCAATAGCAACAATTTCATTCTTAACTTAAGGAACTATAGCAAGTTCACCTCCATGAGCATAATTCATAATGGCATCATGGGCACAAGCATAGCAAGCATCAAGTTAATCAAAAAGGGATATTTGAAATGAATCCAAGGGTTCATAGCAATCATCATAGTAAGCAAGAATGGAAATTAAACAATGTATGAGTTGAAGAGTTACTCTCATTAGAAGGGCATGGGTAGCTAATCTTCTCTTCTTCCTTTTGTTCTTCGGTCTCCTCGCCATCTTTTTCATCTAATGAGCTCACTATGTCATCTATTTCTTCTTCCATAGATTCCTGCAAAATATTAGTCTCTTCTTGGACAGCGGAGGCTTTCTCAATATGCATCAGTATCAGAATTATATTCATAATTCTCATATCAATATTTAAGTTAAGCATAATTTTCAGGTCTGTAAACATCATCATCATAATTTTCACACTTTTCAAACAAAGATTCAATTTCATAAGCACCCTTAAAAGCAACAAATTCTTCTATTCGTTCCACATCACAGTAATCGTATATAGAATTAGCATACGAAGTCAAGGTTTTATTATCATTAAATTTACATCAAAAGGGAAGGTTTGGAGCCTTCATCCTAGCACTACTGGCCGTGGGTTATCATCTACAATGCACTAGATTTTGCCACATGTACAATCTAGAAGACTCCTTGGTTGAACCTAAGCATAATGTACAAACCTCAAAACACAAGCACTTCTCCTTTGTTCTAGAACCTTCGCTATCATAATTGGCCAAATTGTTTCTACATTAATTGCCATTCTTTGTTTTTACTTTATGCTTTACAACGCACAATTCCATGAATCTTAAAATATCTTAGCTTTTTTATAAAAACTAATTGATTTTGAATGAGATGAACTATAAGAATAAAATGAACATCTACATCATGCATATATGACCCAAAGCTTACCTGCAATAATGTGGTATTTGTTCATAATTTGGTTGCCAAATCTCATGCGTGCAATGCACATGTACCTTACTAGTCTAAATGGTGTTTGTGTGTGTGTTGTGCGTGTTAAACGCATTGTATGTAGTATCATACATGGTATAGATTCTGAACATCTAGCTAGAGAGTACTTGTACTATGATTTGAATTGAACATAAAATGGATACATATATTTGAATTTGAGATCATATGTGAATGTAGTTTGTATTTATATAGGAATTTACTACTCCTATATTCATGTCATGTGTTATGAAGATAATATTTAGATGGTTGTATAACTAACCCGAGTACAAGGGAAAATTTACTCAGATTTAGTCCATATGCTAGACAACACGAATTGTTTTTTTATAGTTTAGGGAAGTGCAAATTGTTTTGGTACTGTACACGTTGAATTTGTTGTCCCGATTTTTTCAGTTGTGTTGTTGTTGTATTTGAATGCATTTATGGTAATATAGTAAAGCGGGACATGGCTCTCTCTAGTGATGAGGTGCGAATTGTCTTTTTTTTCTACACGTTAAGCTTGTTCTCCTGAAATTTTAAGCCGCACCTTGTTATGACGAAATTTCAAGGTAGCATCTCTGTCTATCTTGTTGTGAAACTCCCACCTCTTCAACCCGCGCCTTGTTACCCCCGAAATATTTAAGATATACCTTTGTCTCTTTGTCCTCCGAAAACTCCATCCACCTCAACCCGCGCCTTGCCATCCCAAAATTACAACGCGCGCGAAAACTCCCACCTCCTGCGAAATCCCGACACGCGAAATGCCTGTGATACCCCTTAACCGAAAGAATCGCCTAGCTCAAGTCGGTGAGGGTACTTTCATAACTTACCCCACATTTTAGACAAGCGCATCCCTAAGCCATGGTTCCCCCTCCCATCCCATCCGCCGACCCATTCGTATATCGAGGCCACGAAAACCCATGAAGCCCCATACCCTCCTCCGTCCGCCACCCAGCCGGAGCGTCTTCCCCGATGACGTCGTCCATAGCGACACCTCGGCGTCCCTCATCCACCACATTGGATGAGTATCCGTCGCCAATCTCCTTGTCCCACTGGTTCAGCCACCCCGTCCTCCACCTCCAAGGAGCTGCCCCGATGTTCCCCTCGTCTTTCGCGCCACCTCCATTCCCACACCGCCATCTTCACCTGCACCACCGAAAGAACAGCATCATCACCTTGCTAATCACCTGGTGAGTTGATCGATCGATCAACCGACCCCCTCTCCATGGTGGTGGCTAGGCTCAATTTATAGTGGCCTTGGTCTTATTCCACCAAAACTTAGGCGGGAAGGGATCGCGCAGCGGCCAAATTTGAAGGGGAACAAGAAGTACATCTAATCCCGACAAAAGCTGGTCTTCACCTGCAAAGCCTCTGAGCGTGATGTCATGGTGAGCTCCGCGATGACATCCAACCTTCCATTCTGGCGGTCTTGGTCTCGTTGCACGAAAATGGCAACCTTTGGCTGATTCCTTGGCACTCCACACCTGTGCTTGCCTCCATTGCACCAAAGAGGAAACCTGTTGCTCTGCGCCCGCCTAGCCTTTGTCGTCATGGCAGATATCACTCCAGCCTCGTGAGGCTTGGTCTTGCATAGAAATCTCCGCTCCGCTCAGTAGGCCACCTAAGGAGGCCACTCCTCAGGAGGTCTTGATGTCGCCTGACTCGCGATGCTTGGCCCCTCGCAAGGGTCTTGTCTTGCCATAGTCGAAGCTTGACCATACCATTCCATCGATGAAGCCACGTCATGGGCCGCAGGCAGGCAGGGCTGGGTACCCTGGTTCCCAAAACGCCAACAGAATCCCCCAAGGCCAAGGCACGCTCACACTTGGCTTTGAGGTGAAGCCAAAGGGCAAGTGCGGAACACCACGTGCCCCAATCACCCATGGACTGAGCTGACGCGTGGCCCCTGATGGGACGTGGGCGTCTCCGCTTGCCCATGTCACCTCGGCAACCGTTCGAGTTGACAACTACATGCTGCATGCAGAGAGAATCATCATTACTGGGGATCGTGGGAGGCCAACAATTTACCTTCTCCTTGCTATAAATGCAGGAGCGCGCAGAGCCACCAGCTCATCTTCGTCTTCCTGCTCCTTGCTTGTGACGCCCTCGATTCAATCGTACACTAATCATACACGCAAATGTGTACGATCAAGATCAAGGACTCATGGGAAGATATCACAACACAACTCTAGACACAAATTAAAAAAAATACAAACTTTATATTACAAGCCAGGGGCCTCGAGGGCTCGAATAAATAAGCTCGAAAACACAAGAGTTAGCGGAAGCAACAATATCTGAGAACAGACATAAGTTAGACAAGTTTGCCTTAAGAATGCTAGCACAAAAGTAGCAACGATCGAAAAGGCAAGGCCTCCTGCCTAGGAGCCTCCTAACTACTCCTGGTCATCGGCGGTCTCCACGTAGTAGTAGGCATCGACGGTGGCATCTGACTCCTGGGCTCCGACATCTGGTTGCATCAACCAGAAAGAAGATGAAAGGGGGAAAAGGGAGAGAAAAGCAACCGTGAGTACTCATCCAAACTACTCTCAAGCAAGTATCTATACTACATATGCAACATTAACAAAGGAAGGCTGTATATGTGGACTAGGCTGCAGAAATGCCAGAATAGAGGGGGAGAGCCTAGTCCTATCGAAGACTAGCTTCTTCTGGAAAGCACCATCTTGCGGCTACAAGAGGGAGTAGAGTATCATAAAGTAAAATAGTAGTAGTGTTATCAACCTCGGCCAGAGATCCTTTCTTGACTCCGTGCGAGAAAGCAATCCCAAAGCCATACTATCCATTTCTCATATCCAGGTCTCATCTCAAGTATCCAGTTCTAGTTGTATCGATTGAGATACAACTCCGAGTGTCCGTTACCGTAGGACAGGCTATCGATAGATGTTTTCTTCCCTGCAGGGGTGCACCAACTTACCCACCATGCTCAATTAACTCCGGCGGGACACACTTTCCTGGGTCATGCCCGGCCTCGGCCAAACAATACGCTGCAACCCGACCTAGGCTTAATCGAGAGGTCAAGCACGCCGGACTAAACCTATGCCACCAGGGGTCATGGGCCATCGCCCCGGGAAATCCTGCACGTTGCGAATGCAGCCGGTGAGCAGACCTAGCTACCTCCTTCAAAAAGGCAGGTTCTTACGCAGTCTAACCTGATGCGCACCGCTCAGTCTCTAACGTCTATTAAGCTTCGGTTGATGCATATGACGCATAATGCCCATACTATGACCATGTGATGGTTAGTGCTATCAGGACAGAGGCCCCTCGGATCAAATATCCAAATCATAGTGGATTAGGAACGTGCGGTAACAAGTAGAGACACACGAAAGATGTGACCCCATTGCCCCGTCTCGAGGACTTGCGACAAGGGCTAGGAATGCCCGGCCATGCCTCGTAATTATCTCGTGGGCACCCTCCAGGTAAACCCGTCTCCACATCCCTCGCAAATATGCTCGACGAGTACCCCTCAGGGCCGACCCGTCTTTAGTAAGAGGGTTCAGTTTATAGTCATAGTAATCATTGTAACTCGTGTCTAACACCAAGGGAAAACCTGAGGAATCACCCTTGACGGATTCCACTCAATGTAATCATCAAGGTGAACGTAAGAGGATCCACCCTCGAGGTTCAAACATGAGGTGTTGCATGACAAAGCCGTATCAGAAGTGGTTAAGGCGGAATCACCCTCGATGACCATGACTAAATAGCTACACTACAGGGTGAACATCAGAAGTGATGCTGAGGTGTCACCCTCGGCACTCGATAGTAACCCAGTAGTGTCGAGCAACTAAGGGGAAAGTGATTTGCGGTGCCGGGCCTGGTCTTCGATCCCATTGATCGGGACTTCGATGTTGAAGCAGGGGCAACAAGGAGAAGGTGGGGGTCACTGATGGATCACTAACCAACCTATACAAACAGTTTAGGATAAGCAGGTAATGTACAACAACAAATACAAAAGCAGCCTATCCATCAGAATAGGAGCAAACAATTACAGTAGAAAAATCTAATGCAAGCATGGGAGAAAGGAAAATGGCGATACCGGGATGATCAAAGGGAGGGCTTGCCCAGAATCTCTGTTGAACGAGAAGAAGGTTCGTTGTCGACGTAGTTGATCACAGGGGCGGCATCGGTCTCATGGTCTACCGGAGAGAAGAGGGGGAAGAAACAATAAATATAAAGCAAGCATAGCATCACAAAGCATAACTTGGCAATATGTTGTGCCGGGTGTAATCTAACGTATGGCTACACGATATAGGTGAAGGGGGAATTCAACCGGGAATGTATTCCCGGTTCCGGACCTATGTCACATAGATGACCGGAGGGGGAATGTTCCATGTTTAGATAGTTAGAGGCATCTGATAGGTAAACGGATCGTGCATCCGGATTTGTTGGATTTTTCTGAGCAACTTCCATATATAAAACATTTTCATCCGAGTTACGGTTTATTTTCTATGAATTTTCAAAGATTAAACCATTTTCAAAAATTATTTGACTTAACAAAAAAGAAATATTGCACCAGCATGACATCATAGTGACGTCAACAGTCAACAGTCGCACTGACCAGGTCAAACCTGCCTGGTAGGGCCCACTTGTCATTGGCAGTGGGCTAACAACAGTTCATTGAACAGAGTAATTAGTGACTAGACCCCACCAGTCACTGACTCATTAGTTTAGCTAATTATTTTTATTTAGGAAAATATTTTAATTAGGTTAATTAGGTGGGGGAACTATGTGTCAGTGGCACTAAGTGCCCAGTCAGCATAGTTGACCACGGTCAATGCGGTCAACTGGGTCCAGGGGGCCCACAGGCAGCGACCCAGAGGCGGGCCCTGCCGGTGCCAGGTCAGTGTCTTCGCCAGAGCAACAACAGCGAGGCCATCCGCGGCGGCCGAACTCTGGAGACGGCCAGAATCGCGCTACGGCGCATCATTTGAGCCATGGTAGGGCGCGTTCGGAAGCTGACGATCTCGTGCGTCGAATGGTACCAACGGTTGGTTCTGGGAATGGCCGGAACATCGCTGGCATCGACGTTTGGCAGCGGTGGTTTTCGGGCGAGGACGGGGATCGCGCTAGGGGGCACGGGAGGAGGTGCGGGCGGCTAGGAGGCACGGCAGCAACGATGGCCTACGGGCACGGGAAATGACAGGGGAGTAGGGGGAGGACAGGGAGGTGCTCACCGAGCAGCTAAGAAAAGCCCTTGACAGGTTAGGAGCGCAGATGAAGGCCGAATCAACAACGGCGGCGCCACGGTGGCCGGAGATGGGGACCAGGACGAACAATGGCTGCAGTGCTTCCCGATTCCAGTGGAGGGCGCCAGTCGAAGGAGTCGACCCTGGTAGAGCTCACCGTCAGGTTCAGCGGGCGCGAGGCCGTCGGTGGCCGCGACAACAACGGAGGGCGGTGGCGGTTGCGCTCGGAGGTGGACGGGGAACGACGGGGAGGCGAGGAGGAATCTGGTGGGGAGAGGGACAGGCGGAGCGGGGCAAGTGGTCAGGTGAGTGGGAGAGGCACCCGAGGCGTCGCCCATATTCTCTCCCGGCGAGGCCGGTGAGGTGGTCGGGTGGCCCCGAGGCACCCGGTCGGTCGAACAGTGGGAGGTGGGAGACGACA
>NC_041383.1:335859528-335896951 GCF_002162155.2 Triticum dicoccoides | reverse complement strand
GCCTCTTCTTTTTCTTTTGAAAACTTTTCTGTTTTCATTTAACAATAGCCTTTTACATTTTTTTGCAATAATTACCTTTTGCAAAAATGTTCCACCGGTGAAAACTAATACTAGGGGAAGTGATGCACTGCCACCATAAGCTTGGGATTTATTTGAATCCATTTGGAAATTTTCCTAATTGGAAAGGCATTTAAAAATGCTGATTTGCAATGTAATAGTTGCTTCTGTCCACCTTAGCATTGTGGTGAAGTGGTTTTCCCTTAACAATAAATTGTTTTGGAATAGTTCCTAAATGATGAACATTTTTCCAGCAACTTTGTGCAACTTGAAATTTTCACTTTGAATTTGAATTGGATTCAGAGAAGGAATTTGAAATGAGATATTGATCCAATATGATTCAGCTTTGTAAATCAAGATGACTTGGCATTGATAATGAGGGATTACTATAGTGTGATGCTGGGGACGTCACAAATCTCCTCCATTACAAGAAATCTCGTCCTGAGATTTTAGCGGTGGAGTAAGGGGTAACTTCAGGAGAACGGACCCTTATAGGGTTACTTATCTAGTGAACATTTTAGGAAATGTGGCAGAGTTATCTCTCGAACATCGAGAGCAAAAATAAGAAGACGCAATAAGAAGTTTCAAGCAAATGAACCAACGATCGATACCTGAACAACATGTGAGAATACGGTTCAGAGTATCGGATATAGATCATCTCTCGGAGGGTGGCTCGTGAATTACATACGAAAGCAAATGGAAAGGATACTTCAAAATCAAGGATGTACAGGAGAGTCAGGTTTCGATCCTATGGAAGTGTGGGTTATGGGCCCACCTTGTGGTTCAAAACTTGGAAGGACATTGACATATTGCACGGTCATGGTAGGAAGGCATGTCGGAGGATAGTCGGTCAGTTATGTTGGTACCAAGGGCGAGGGACGAAGAGAACCATTTTCCTGCTCGTTAAGACGAGGCGGACCAATAGGCAAAGTTCTCATCCATCGGTGGTTACCGGAATGTCATGAACAATAGTAACAGGGTCCCACTGACAAGGTTGTACATCGGGGTGTTTTATAAGCAGGGAATTATTTCTGCTTATATCATATAGATCACAAGAAGGTTAAAACAATCCAAATGGAAAAGGAAAATGAAATTATTGGATTAATCATACCAATGGAAAGGAAAATGTGTTTACACACCAGAATTGGGAGTATATCCTTCCCAAGGGGAAGCGGAGCAGGATATACATGATATGATAGCAAGTTCAAAAGCATTTAGATAAAAGGGGGCAGGGAAGAATCATGATATTACCCATACAACGGTGTTTGGATAATAGATCAAGAAAGATTTGACAATGTGCTTCCAATGTTCTTGTTGATATTCGGAATACCTCAGTCATGCTTCGAGGTAGCATTAACATGGTGTTCCAAGTATGGGTTGGAGTTGAAGATCACAAGAAATACTCAAAGAACAAGTGTAGGAATAACAAGGAGTCGAAGGTATAACCAAAACATTATCAAACATGTGTTGGAAAGAAGACAAGGGGGTTGTCGATGACAACTCAAATCATCGAAGGTCAAGGATGGTATTTCTTATTTGAATTCGATTGATATGCTGGAAGAGCTCAGACTATTAATGAGCACGACACAGTTGTCGAGAGATTTCAGGAAGATGTAATCGATCGGTGATGACATCAAGTCAAAGGAATGATGAAGTGAAAAGTTATTGGAACCATGGGTACGGCACAAACTCTAAAGCAAGCTTGCTGTTCAAGGAGAAATGGTATGGCCAGGAAGATCGACATAAGCTTAGCTCATCGTCAAAAATTCTGTTCCAGGAAGAAGGTCCGGGTAGCACAGATAAAATTTAGCATGATAATGACATAGCTGAGCAGGCTAGGAATGGCCTCAAGGATTATTAAACTCGTAACCAACAAAAATTACTTAGAGTTATAGAATGAGAGTGTTGAATCGATTCACTTATCAGTGTTATCAAGTGACTAACAACTCAAAACCCAGGGAAATCTGAAACCGATGAGAAGCAATACCAGAAGAAGACTCATAGGAAGCAACATAGTTCTTTGTTATTCTTGATATACCGGAGGGTAATACTCGATGGAAGAACAAAATAGAGGTTGCGAAGATGCATTTATCTACAGAAGACAAGTGCTTCAACTTGTCCGATAAATGGAATCAAAGGGGAACAATTATGGTCAAAACCACGGTTGCAAAGGATCAAATCCTAGATATAAGATGATCTTATACCAATGGGATAATTAATTTTAAGAGAAGCTTCCATGATAAGATCTACATCGTGTCCATGGGCATGAACACAAAGTTCAAGGTCGACTCCCACTTCTTCAATGCATATCATTTCATTTACTTCTTGCTTTCGAAGAATTTGTAGTGTGAAAGATTTATCTGGTGAAGCACCAATAGAGTATTACTCACATCTCTTTTGAGTTCACACGGATTAGGGAAGGCATAGGTTCAACCCGTAGGGGTATCTTAGGAACATATACAACTAACTTCAAGATTAAAATATACCAGCTCAAAAGCAGAGCATGGTTGACAAAAGCATATGATAGAATTTACCAAAGGCATAATGTGTGAGGGCAAAACTCACAAGTTTAATGAATATGAAGGACATTGCCGGATAATAATCCAACCAAGGATATTGTGGTCCATAAAAGATCTGATGTGAGTATCGGTACTCACCCAGATGAAGAAAGAATGCAAATGCATCGGGTTATAGATATAACTGGATAACTTCAAAGCTTGAATACAACGGAATTACGATTTTCAAATCAGAAGATCTGA
This sequence comes from Triticum dicoccoides, assembly GCF_002162155.2. Lineage (NCBI taxonomy): Eukaryota > Viridiplantae > Streptophyta > Magnoliopsida > Poales > Poaceae > Triticum > Triticum dicoccoides. The sequence goes on along the minus strand of NC_041383.1, from coordinate 335,894,135 downwards.
AGCAGAGGCTCTGATCAAAAGATAATTGAGTTGAATCGATACAGATTGACAATCAATCAACGATTGATTTGACAAGAACAAGCTCATGTTTGGAGTGATGTCTGAGACGGAAGGATGAATGCTAGGTTCTAATTGAGGATTACGAGCATTCGCGACATATTGGATCAAGGTTCTCCAAACGATAGTGACAGAGGATGTCAACGAAGATTACTAGAAATATGGAATTAACCATAATGCAAGCAAACAAGAATTTCAACAACAATGGGCTGCTGAGGATTTTCGGAAGATCGAATGGTATTTTGAAGACTTTTGTGAAATACCTAAACAATTGGGATGAATGAATCCCCGATAATTGTGAGGAATTATTCGTACACGTATTCAGGCGGAAAAGGAGCTGCAACGCAGCAGGCACAATGGATTCTCGAAATACCTGAAAGTATTACAAGGCATCTTGTAATAACAAGATCAACTAGAGATGACAACATGAACGACAGGTGTATGTAGTTATCTAGAGGGATTTATCGGTGATATGGAATTGCAACGGCGAAGGGCACAAGGGTTTCGGGGAAACATCGGAGAGTATCTTCGAAATCTTCTGAGGCTGCAAGCGATCATCTGGACTGGATGGGCTCTCCGGGAGAAAGTGGGTACGAGAGCCTAATGTCAGACTTAGTAAAATGTTTAACCCGAATAGACGAGAGCTCAGAGTCCCAGAGTATAGACGATGAATAAAAGATCCTAATACCACCCAATGGTGACGTGGGCCTGTAAGACACACAACCAATGTTAGCAAAAGTTTTTTAGTGACTAGACTCAACTTCGGCCAAGGAGTTGGAAAGGGGGCTACCTACAGGCAGTCGGCTCTGATACCAACTTGTGACGCCCTCGATTCAATCGTACACTAATCATACACGCAAATGTGTACGATCAGGATTAAGGACTCACGGGAAGATATCACAACACAACTCTAGACACAAATTAAAAAAATACAAGCTTTATATTACAAGCCAGGGGCCTCGAGGGCTCGAATACATAAGCTCGAAAACACAAGAGTCAGCGGAAGCAACAATATCTGAGAACAGACAAAAGTTAGACATGTTTGCCTTAAGAAGGCTAGCACAAAAGTAGCAACGATCGAAAAGGCAAGGCCTCCTGCCTGGGAGCCTCCTAAGTACTCCTGGTTGTCAGCGGTCTCCACGTACTAGTAGGCATCGACGGTGGCATCTGGCTCCTGGGCTCCGACATCTGGTTTCATCAACCGGAAAGAAGAAGAAATGGGGAAAAGGGGGAGCAAAGCAACCGTGAGTACTCATCCAAAGTACTCCCAAGCAAGGATCTACACTACATATGCAACATTATCAAAGGAAGGCTGTATATGTGGAGTGGGCTGCAGAAATGCCAGAATCGAGGGGGAGAGCCTAGTCCTATCAAAGACTAGCATCTTCTGGAAAACACCATCTTAAAGCAACAGGAGGGAGTAGAGTAGCATAAAGTAAAGTAGTAGTAGTGTTATCTACCTCGGCCAGAGATCCTTTCTCGACTCCCTGCGAGAAAGCAATCCCAAGGCCATACTATCAATTTCTCATATCCAAGTCTCATCTCAAATATCCAGTTCTAGTTGTATCGATCGGGATACAACTCCGAGTGTCCATTACTGTAGGACAGGCTATCGATAGATGTTTTCTTCCCTGCAGGGGTGCACCAACTTACCCACCACACTCTATTAACTCCGGCCGGACACACTTTCCTGGGTCATGCCCGACCTCGGCCAAACTATACGCTGCAACCCAACCTAGGCTTAATAGAGAGGTCAAGCACACCGGACTAAACCTATTCCCCCAGGGGTCATGGGCCATCGCCCCGGGAACTCCTGCATGTTGCGAACGCGACCGGTGAGCAGACCTAGCTACCTCCTTCAAAAAGGCAGGTGCTTACGCAGTCCAGCCTAGCACGCACCGCTCAGTCACTGACATCTATTAAGCTTTGGCTGATGCATACGACGCAGAACGCCCATACTATGCCCACATGATGGTTAGTGCTATCAGGCCAGAGGCCCCTTGGATCAAATATCAAAATGGTAGTGGATTAGGAACGCGCGGTAACAAGAAGAGACTCACGAAAGATGTGACCCCGTTGCCCCGTCTCGAGGACTTGCGGCAAGGGCTAGGAATGCCCGGCCACGCCTCGTAATTATCTCGCGGGCATCCTCCAGGTCAACCCGTCTCCACATCACTCGCAAATATGCTTGCACGGGTACCCCTCAGGGCCGACCCGTCTTTAGTAACAGGGTTCATCGTAAAGTCATAGTAACCATAGTAACCGTGTGTCTAACACCAAGGGGAAAACCTGAGGAATCACCCTTGACGGATTCCTCTCGATGTAATCATCAACGTGAATGTAAGAGGATCCACCCTTGAGGTTCTCACTTGAGGGGTTGCACGAGAGAGCCGTATCGGAAGTGGTTAAGACGGAATCACCCTCGATGACCATGACTGGATAGCTACACTACAGGCTTAACTTCAGAAGTGATGATGAGGTCTCACCCTCGGCACTCGATAGTAACCCACTAGTGTCGAGCAACTAAGGGGAAAGTGATGTGCGGTGCCGGGGCCTGGTCTTTGATCCCGTTGATCGGGTCTTCAATGTTGAAGCAGGGGCAAGAAAGACAAGGTGGGGGTCACTGATGGATCACTAACCAACCTATACTAAGTAGTTTAGGATAAGCAGGTAAGGTACAACAGCAAATACAAAAGCAGACTATGCATCAGAATAGGAGAAAACAATCACAGTAGCATAATCTAATGCAAGCATGAGAGAAAGGAAAATGGCGATATCGGGATGATTAAAGGGGAGGCTTGCCTGGAATCTTTGTTGAAAGAGAAGAAGGTTCGTTGTCGACGTAGTCGATCACAGGGGTGGCATCGGTCTCGGGGTCTACCGGAGAGAAGATGGAGAAGAAACAATAAATATAAATCAAGCATAGCATCACAAAGCATAACATGGAAATATGTTGTGCCGGGTGTGACCTAATGTATGGCTACACGATAAAGGTAAAGGGGGAATTCAACACGGAATGTATTCCCGGTTCCGGACCTATGTCACACAGATGACTGGAGGGGGAATGTTCCATGTTCAGACAGTTAGAGGCATCTGACAAGTAAACGGATCTCGCATTCAGATTCGTTGGATTTTTCTGAGCAACTTTCATATATAAAACATTTTCATCCGAGTTACGGTTTATTTTCGATGAATTTTGAAAGATTAAACCATTTTCAGAAATTATTTCACTGAACAGAAAAGAATATTGCACCAGCATGACATCATAGTGACGTCAACAGTTAACAGCCGCACTGACCAGGTCAAACCTGCCCAGTAGGGCCCACCTGTCAACGGCAGTGGGCTAACGACAGTTCATTTTAATTTAAATAGAGTAATTAGTGACTGGACCCCACCAGTCAGTGACTCATTAGTTTAGCTAATTATTTTTATTTAGGAAAATGTTCTAATTAGATTAATTAGGCGGGGAGCCCGTGTGTCAGTGGCACTGAGTACCCAGTCAGCATAGTTGACCACGGTCAATGCGGTCAACTAGGTCCAGGGGGCCCATGGGCAGCGACCCAGAGGCGAGCCCTGCCTGTGCCAGGTCTGCGTCGGTGCCGGAGAAACACTGACGAGGCCATCCGTGGCGGCCAAACGCCGGAGACTGCCGGAATCGCACTACGACGCATCATTTGAGCCATGGTCGGATGCGTTTGGAAGCTGACGATCTCGCGCGTCGAATGGTACCAACGTTTGGGCGTGGGAATGGCCAGAACATCGCCGGCTCGACATTTGGTGGTGGTGGTTTTCAGGCGAGGACGGGGATCGCGCTAGGAGGCACAGGAGGAGGCGCGGAGGGCTGGGAGGCGTCCTGGCAGCGCTACGGGCACGAAGCCGTGCTTGAAAGCGAGCTCGGTCGGTGGTGGCCGAGACGGAGAGGCTCGGCAGCGGCGATGAGTTCGGCCATGGCGGCAACGATGGCCTACGGGCACGGGAAACGACAGGGGAGTAGGGGAGGAGAGGGAGGTGCTCACCGAACAGCTAAGAAAAGCCCTCGATAGGTTAGGAGCGCAGTGGAAGGCTGAATCAACGACGGTGGCTGTGGTGCTTCCCGGTTCCAACGGAGGGCGCCAGTCGAAGGAGTCGATCCCGGCGGAGCTCACCGTCAGGGTCAGCGGGCGCGGGGCCGCCGGTGGCCACGACAACGAAGGAGGGCGGCGGCGACTGTGCTCGTAGGTGGACAGGGAACGAGGGGGAGGCGAGGAGGTATCTAGTGGGAGAGGGAGAGGCGGAGCAGGGCAAGTGGTGAGGTGAGTGGGAGAGGCGCCTTAGGTGTCGCCCTTATCCTCTCCCGGCGAGGCTAGTGAGGTGGTCGGGTGGCGACGAGGTGCCCGGTCGGTCGAACAGTGGGAGGTGGGAGACGACAGTGGAGGGGGAGTGGGCCACATGGCCTGTTGGGCTTAGCCCGGGGGTTAGGCCCAGGGGGAGTCAGGGGCCTTCTCTCTCTCTCTCTCGCCTCTTCTTTTTCTTTTGAAAACTTTCCTGTTTTCATTTAATAATAGCCTTTTACATTTTATTTTGCAATAACTACCTTTTGCAAAGATGTGCCACTAGTGTAAACAAATACTAGGGGAAGTGGTGCACTTCCACCATAAGTTTGGGATTTATTTGAATCCATTTGGAAATTTTCGTAATTGGAAAGGCATTTTAAAATGCTGATTTGCACTGTAATAGTTGCTTCTGTCCACTTTAGCATTGTGGTGAAGTTGTTTTCCCTTGACAATAAATTGTTTTGGAATATTTGCTAAATGATGAACATTTTTCCAGCAACTTTTTGCAACTTGAATTTTTCACTTTGAATTTGAATTGGATTCAGAGAAGGAATTTGAAATGAGATATTGATCCAATATGATTCAGCTTTGCAAATCAAGATGACTTGGCATTGATCATAAGGGATTACTGTAGTGTGATGCTGGGCACGTCACATTGCTCCTCCTTCTCCTTGCCCCATCATCTTGCCAGAGCACCCATGGTGCCATCGAGGAGGCTCTCGACCGCGGAGAAGGGAAAGGCCCCTAAGGAGGGGCCTGACTCACCCCTGCCCAAGAGGGGCCGCGGCCGTCCCCGCAAGCATGTGGCGACCATGGCAGCGGCTCCCCGCGGTCGTGGGCGCCCACTTCCTAAGGCTGGTACTGACTCTCACGGCCTTGTGGGCGCATCTTCTCGTCGTGAGGGCCATCCTCGTCAACGAAGCTACCGCGAGGAGGTGAGGCGAGCGGTGGCCATTCGGCCACCATAGCCACGATCCCACTCAGCCAACTCTCCCCCGGAGTTCGTGGTGTGGGCGAAGAAGGCTGCCTTCGCCTGGCTCTACCTCCCGCGCTTCTTCGCAGACGCACTGCCGACTGGGGGCCTGGTGGCTTTGGCTCCACGCCGATGGCTGCTGCAGCAAGGCCTTGGGTGGGGGCCAAGGTCACGGCCGTTGGCAACATGTTGCTGACCCGCGGATGGCAGTCGTTCGCCCAGGCGTGGGACTTGCGCAGGAGGTGCACCCTCCACTTCAGGTATGACGGCGTCGTGAGCCTCTACGTGAGGATCTTCGAGGAAGATGGCATCCGCGTAGGTTGCTTCCCATAGAGCGACAACGATGATGACGACGACGATGACGGTGGGCGGAGGGGCGACATTGTTGCTGGTGATGACCTCGCCCTTGGTGACGGTTGCGCTGCCTCCACCAATGGCGGCTTCTCCTCCGCGGAAAGCCCCAGCGGCGGCGACTCCGATGAGCCACCGCGTCGAGGGGCCCGGATCGGGAGGGGAGACGAGTCGCATCGCCGCCACACCCCAGTGAAGCGGGAGGACGGCTCTGAATGAGCCTGGGTGCTGTCGGAGCCGGGCCTCAGGAGCTGTCGTCGAAGCGCGCCCAGGTTTTTCTTTCTTTCTTTTGCTGCAAAAAAGAAGAAGTACGGGGCCCTACAGGGGCGTGTAATGGACTATGGTGCTTGCGCCGTTATGTTATTTATTTTTATGCTTCCTAAGGAGGCTTGTCCAGCTATTGAGTGCGGTTTGGGTGACTTATCTTAGAGTTCCTTACGGTGAATTTCGACACCGAGGAAGCTCTCCTTGTTGAGGGATGCCCTTTTGGTCGCCAAGCTTCAAGAGGGGGGGCCCTCGTAGTTGTTGGACTAGGAGGCCCCGGGGGCACAGTGCCTGCAAGCTCGTCTGAGAGCGTCATGCAAGGACTAGTACACCAAAGAGCCAGGGACTGGGGATTTGGCGAGGTGTGCTCATGGGCGAGCCCAAAGTGCGCACACCTGCCTAGCCCCCGCGCGCGGGATGCACGAGGAGGAGCGAAGGGCAACTGCCACTCCTCCTGAGGTCTCGCAAGACAAGGCCTGAGAGAAACGAGTAAGGCAAGAAGAAAAATTCCCAACCCCAAGAAAGAGATGCTGAAACTAAAAATTCTATTCAAGAAGTCACAAATCAGATACACAAACCAAGCAAAAGAACAGTCGTGTCCGGCACCTATACTAGTATTCTCACCAGCGCGGAGCTAAGTGCTGCCACTAGGACGTGGGAGAGAGCCCCCGTGAGGCCCAAGGGCGGCGCTCATGAGACTCTGGGGTGTGTACGGCCTCACTAATTATTACATGAAAGTGTCACGGGAGGAGACCTTCCCAGGCGCGGAGCCTTCTTTATGGGTAGAACTTCCAGAGGTGCTGGATGTTCCAGGCATTCTGGATCGAGACCCCATCCTGCGTATCCAGGCACGTGGCGCCAGGCCTGGAGACACGGGTGATCCTGAACGGGCCCTCCCACATGAGGGAAAGATTGTGAAGCCCTTCCTTGGAGAGCACCCACCTCAAGATGAGGTCACCCGCGTCGAGGGTCCTGGAATGGATGTTGCGGCAGTGGTAGCGGCGCAGCGCGTGCAGGTACCTCACAACTCAGAGCGAGGCCTGGCTTCGGCGCTCCTCCCCCAGCACGAGGTCCATCTCCTGCGCGGCGTCCTAACACTCCTCGTCGAATGCCAGGACCCACGGGGAGCGATGCCTGACCTCGTGAGGGAGTTCCGCCTCAGCTCTGTATATGAGGAAGAACAGGGTCTCGCATATAGGCTTGGTCATGGTGGTGCGGATGGACCATAGCACAGACAGGAGCTCGTCAAGCCAGCCCCTGCCGCAAGCCTCCAGCTTCTTCTTGAAGCTCCTTGCCTTGAGGCCCCTCAAGACCTCTGCATTGGCGCGCTTGGCCTGGCCATTGCTCCGTGGGTGCGCCATCGAAGCATAAAATATCTACGTCCCAAGGTTAGGACAGTATGTTTTAAATAGGTTGCTCGTGAACTGGGAGCCATTGTCGCTGATGATGCGGTTGGGCACCCCGAAGCGGCTTATGCGGCCCTTGATGAAGTTTAATTCAGAGCCAGCTAGTATTATGCAGACAGCTTGCACTTCCTCCCACTTGGTGACCTTGTCGATGGCGATGTAGAGGTAGCGATAGCCCCCGGGCGCTCGAGGAAACGGGCCCAAGATGTCGATCCCCCAAACCGCATATGGCCACGAGAGCGGGATGGTCTGGAGGCCCTGATGTAATGCCCCGAGACTGATGCAACAGGTGTCTTCCAGTTATTCGCCGTTGTTTCCATGTCATTTTCTTGCATGTTGCACTTTTCCATGTCATCATGTGCATTTCATCTACATGTTTTTCAAAACTTGCATCCGTTCGGGTCTCCCAGTTCTCTCTATTGTCCGATCTAAGCACAGACACAATCGCACGCACCCGTCGCATCTCCCAGATTTTGTTTTAGGAGCGGGAGAAAAACGTTCTCAGAATGGGCCGAGAGTTGACGAGTGGTCTTGGTATATCACCGATAGACCGCCTGTAAAATTTCGTTCCATTTGAAGGTCGTTTGATGCCCCAACGGTTAACCGCGTTAACCGATGGACCCCTTTCTTTGCAGCCAGCACCACTCCTTAACATCCCACTAGCCCATCTAAACCCCCTCCATGCTCTTCGCAGTCAGATCACGATCGTGTGGGCGAAAATGGCTCTTCAATAGCCCTCTCCTAGCTCCATATGCCTATAAAAATGCCACCTCCCCCTAATTATGGGCAAACCCTAACCTCCTCCTCCTCCCGTGCCAGACACGTCCACCCCGCCGCCGGACTTGTCTGTGCCGCCGCCCCCATCGAATTCCTCTCTACCACATCTCCAACCCCGCCACCAACCAGCCTCCCGCCACCACACCGGGCCCGCGGGGCCTACTCGAATGGGGGGCGCCTCGCCCGCGCGCGTCTCCGCCGCCAGTGCCCGCTCACCGCCTCCTCCGACCTCGTTGGTCGCCACCGCGACCTTGCCGGCCGCCACCACCGGTCGCCTTGCCGTTGTCGACGACACCACCCGAGGCTCCCTTTGTCTGCGCCGTCGCTCGTCTGCCGCCTCGCGCGGCCCTATGTCTCCCCGCTCCTCGCGCCATCGACCGCTGTCAGGAGCTCGTCGCCCACCGCCCCTCACCGGAGTCCTCACCTGCGCCAGATCCGGGGGAGTGGACCAAATCCACCACTCCCCCGAAACAAACGCCTCCACGTCCCGTGCCTCTCCATCCCGGGACATCTCCGTCCACGTTTTTGGAGGTTATGTTTTTCTCCAAGTCCCAGATATGCAAATCCATGTGTGCATCTTTGACCTGGTATAACTTGGTGCATGTATATCTATTTTGCATGCATGATATGTCAAAAGTGTTCATCTCTTGATGCTCTAAATGATGGTTGCATTTTCATTCATGTTTATTTCAAATTGATGCATTAATATTCGTTACAAAACTGCTAAGTGAAATAAATTGCTGAAATCTGTTGCCTGTTAACATCATTTAGGCATCTTGGAAGTGTCACAACTTTGACCCTGTTGGTCCTATGGTGATGATCTTGATGTAAATGTTCGGCTCTTCATGCTATACATGTTGATGCAATTTTCTTGCTTGTTTGAGTTCAAATAGATATCATAATCCTTGTTGCAAAAGTGCTTGCTGATATTAACTGCTGAAAACTGTTATAACTTGCCATTTTGTCGTTTTTATAATCATGCCATATTTGAAGTGGTACAATCCGTGTAATTTGATATGCCCAGTGGTGACTGCATCAAGCTTGTGAAGTGGGCTACTTGTTGTTAATGTTCTGTCAAGTCTGAATCTGTTATATCATGTTACTATGTTAGCTTGATGCTACCATCAAATCCATACATAATCTGGAGAAACATAGTTGACATGTTTTGATGTCCATGTTATGGTCTACCATTCAGTGCCATTTTATGCATCATATATGTCTTGTAGCATTTGTATCCATTGCCATGAACATGCCTAAATGATGTTTCAGTTTTCTGTTAACTTCATGATGCCATGTTGTGAGCTTGTTATTAATTAATATGTGCTTTTTTTTCGAGATGATCCAATTATATTAATTGAATTATGTTACGAGTAGTTTGTTCACATGCCAAGTTTGGTAATTTTGGACTTCATATGAACTCTTTTCCAAGCTTGCAAATATACTATGATAATGTTGTTGTTTTATATTTGCTGAAACTGTTACAACATTCAAACTTGTCTTGATGGTTCCCACTAATACATGAGCCATATGCTTGTGATGCCTTGATGTTATTTTCTATTTGTTATGTTTAATATGATGCCATGCCCTTTGTTGCTATGTATAGTTCCTGTAGCATGTTGTTTTCTTGCTTGCAATATGCCTAGTTGTTGTTTTTGACAGCTTGTCCTTTGTATTTGTTTCATGTGTATGTGTTGAAATGTTGCTCCGTGTTAAGCATGCTCTATATGAAACTTTCTTAAAATTTCATCTAGTTTCATAATATCTTTTTGCATCAATGTTTTGAGTGTGTTTGCTTGATGTTTGAATGCATTTTGCATCAATGCCATGTTTAACTTGTTTCGCTCATATCTTATATGCCTTAGCTCTGAATTAATTGAACTTTATATGTAACTTGATTACAAAATATGTAGATCATCATGGTGCATCTTAGCTTTCTGTTTAACAAACTGAACATAATGTATTATTCAGATTTGGACCAATTTCAAAATTAGCATATGAGGAATTACCGGAATTGTTATATGTTGTTTCCAGCCTCATTTAAACTTGCTTTGATGTGATGTTCTTGTATGCATCATCTCTTGCCATGAGTAGCATCATGTAGCCTTGTCATGCATCATACTTGGAGGAGCATCATGTCATGCCGTGTTTATGTGTTATGTGTTTACCATGTTTACCATGCAAATATACTATGTATAGTTCATGTTTAGTTGCGATCGCGAGGATTCGTTCAACTAGGCGTGGTTCGTCACGCCCGTTCGCCTTCATGAACTCGTTCTTCTTCCTAGCAGGATTTCAGGCAAGATGACCGTCACCTTGGATCTCACAACTATCTTTGCTTTGCTAGTTGTCTCGATGTTATCGCTTGGTCGCGCTTCCTACCACTTGTTTATCAAGCCTCCCAATATGCCCTGAAGCAACCTCTAACCTTTTTCCACCATCCTAGCAGACCGTTGTTTGGCTATGTTACCTCTTTGCTCAGCCCCTCTTATAGCGTTGCTAGTTGCACGTGCAGTTGCAGGTTGTTCCATGTTGGGACATGGATATCATGGGATATCACAGTATCCCTTATTTAATTAATGCACATATATACTTGGTAAAGGGTGGAAGGCTCGGCCTTTTGCCTGGTGTTTTGTTCCACTCTTGCGGCCCTAGTTTCCGTCATAGTAGTGTTATGTTCCTTGATTTTGTGTCCCTAACATGGTGAGGGTTTATGGGCCCCCTCTTAACAGTTCGCTTTGAATAAAACTATTCCATCAAGGCCCAACATTGGTTTTATCATTTTCCTAATGACAACTAAAACTTTCATAGGGACCTGCCGGCCCCCAAGGTCTATTAATCAACCCCCGCCCCCAGGGTCAATGCTTCTCATGAGTGTTGGTCCACCTACCTAGTAGTCGGTGGTGCCGCCTCGTGGCAATTCGATGGTATTTTGGCTACCGTCAACTTTGCATAGATAGTGTTGTGCTGAGAATGAGATACGCACGGCTCTATCAGGGTATCGACGCACTGGGTGGTCTTGCTGGTTTTGTTTTACCATTGTCAAAATGTCTTGTGCACCGGGATTCCGAGTATGATTGGAGGGTCCGCGATGGAGGATTGTCTGCTGGGATAGTGAGCTTGTCATGAGCTAAGTTGGGACACCCCTGCAGGGTTTAAACTTTTGAGAGCCATCCCCGCGGTTATGTGGCAGATGGGAGTTTTTAATATCCGGTTATAGAGAACTTGACACTAGATTCGAATTAAAATACACCAACCGCGTGTGTAACCGTGACTGTCTCCTTTCGAGTGAGTCGAGAAGAGAACACAATGGGGTTATGTTTGAACATAAGTAGTTCAGGACCACTTCTTGAGCATTACTCGATTGTGACCATTTGCGTAGCTTCTCACCTTATTCTTGTATTGGTAAATTAGCCACCATACGATGCCTAGTCGCTTGCCGCAACCTCACCACCTATCCATTCCATTCCCATTCAGCATTGCTGGTCTTGATACCCATGGTAATAGGATTCCTGACTCCTTGTGGCTCACAGATTACTACAACAATAGTTGCAGGTACAAGTAATGCGATGACCTGACGTGAGAGCAATGCTTGATTGTTTTGGAGTCTTCTTCTGCTTCTTCTTTGATTGAGGGATAGGTTCCTGGTTGGTAGCCTGGGCTAGCAGGGTGGATGTCATTTGAGTTCTTGTTTGTGTTCCATCCGTAGTCGGATGTTGCCCTGATGTATGATGTTGTTGTTGTATTCATGTGTCATTGTATGACTTTTGTATGTATCCCCATATATTATGTAATCGTATCCACCTTGCAAAAGCGTTTCAATACGCGGATCTATCCTTGGTGGGACCTTCGAATTCCTCTTGGATAGGATCGCATATGGGTGTGTCAAGTTGGTATCAGAGCCTTGACTCACCATAGGAACCCCCTTGATTGATCGTAGTTCGGCCGTTGTCGAGTCTAGTATAAAAACTATTTTTCCGATTCTAGTTATATCGGAGAGTAGAAGTTCTTTTTACTCCTCAGTCCCTTCGTCGCTCTGGTGAGGAATCTTGACGTAGGTGTTTTGCATTACTCCTCTTCCCCTTCAAATTTTCTTTAGGATCACGCGGGTGTTTTCGTTCGTTGTCTATCCTTTGTTGAACCAGTGCACTTCTCTTCGTGTCATTCGACCCTCGTCGTCTTTTGCAAGATCAACCCTCAACTCTTTCTTATCAACGTTGTTTCCCCGCCCTCAGTTGTCTTATTTTTCCCAGCCGCCCACCCTTTTTCTTCTTAGAGTTGGAGTTCTTAATCGAGTATCCATCCTATTCGTGAGAAGCCTCTACATTCTTTCCTCAATTATTTCAACTGGTGCTTTTCTCTTCAAGTTATTCGTCGGTTCCCCCTTCCAAGTTGTCTTTGTTTTCTCGCCCCCCACCCCTTCTTCCCGGAGTCTGAGTCTCTATTTGAGCATCGATTTCATTCATGCGGAGCCTCTTCAGTCTTTCCTCAATTATCTCAACCAGTGAATTCTCGTCAAGTTCATCATTGATTCATCTAGTTTTCTTTTCCGGTGGACCGAACTCAAGATTTTCGAGTTGATCATATTTTTGTCTTGGCCCAAATGTTTCCCCCTGCTTGTTCTCCTCTCACAATTTATCCTTCGGAGTGCTCAAGACATCTCAGAAGATTCGTGTCTACATTCAATAATTTTGAGGGTGTCACCTCATTCAAGTCTTTGAATCGTTCTGGTGCATCATTCCTCTTTCAACAATCCTTTTTCAAACAGTGTTTTCTCTTTAGTGGGCCCTAAACGACAGGTCTTTTCCCAGGATCTTACCTGACTCTCCTATTTATTTTTGGAGTTATTCCCAAATTCTTCAAAGTGTGTCGTAAGAATGGATTTTGTCAGTCGCATGCCTCCTCCAAGCTCGCTTTCAAATTCTTTTCATTGTTGGTTCAACCTTTCCTATTTTCATTCTTCCGGGGTGTCTCAACAATTTGGGTGGTGTTTCTCGTCATCATTCTCTACATTCGAAGATCGAATAAGAGTTTCGCTTAAATCTTGACCGTTCTCGTGAAGATTCATTGTTCAAGCTTCAAGATATTGTCTCAAAATTCTTTCCGATTGTGGGCATTCTTTTCGTACCCATCCAAACAATTCAGGAGTTGCTTTCTCTCTTGATCTTCTAGAGGCCATCATATTAGAAGACGTCTTCTTTCTCAACCTTCAACTCTCGTTCTATAATTCTTCCGGTGCTTTGATCAAGTAGTCTTTAGCCAGCTCGTGATTCCTTCGTTCTTTGGCTTCTATATACCCTCAAGCATATTTTTTCCTCTAATTCTTCCCGGTGATTCATTCTCATTTCTTCATTCTTTTTCAAATTCTTTCGGTGGTTCGTTCAAGATTCCTTTTCCTTTGTGATCATATCAAGTCGTTCATTCTTTCCAATCCTACCGGTGGTTCATGATGACTTTCTCAAGTTTTGCGCTATGTCTACCCGTAATCTTTTCCAACGCAAATAAGTAGTATGCCAAATCCGTTTGTCATCAATTAAATTTGATGAGGATAAGCATAACATAATTCTTATTCTTATTTCATCATGGCCAAGTAATTCCTTCCTTCGGAGATTGTTCATGATGGATAATCTCTCGGTTCTAATTTTTTCTTTTCCTGACTTCCAAGTCTTTCTCACTTGTCTCATCGCGTAGCTCCATCGAAATCATCACAAGGCTTTAATCTTATTCTTTTCACCCTTCAATTCTATGTCATCATCCTTTTGTTACCGGAGTTCCTCATGATGGTTCATTAAGGATTTAATTCATTTCTCAAGTGTTCATCAAGATTCTTGTTGGAGGAGTTCAAGTATCTTTTCTTCTTGCGTCTTGAAGTGCAATTAATTCTTCGTATTCTTTTCAAGTGGTGTTTTGCATTTCCTTGTTCTTCTCAGCTATTCAGACATTTGGTTGTGGCCTAATTTCATGTCAAGTTTTGAGATGTTTTTCCGTAAGTCCACAGCAAGCTTATTATTTTTTTGTTGATTTTTTCAACAACTCCGTTGAACCCTTCCTTCTAAGGATGCTATTAAATTCATTCGTGGTGGTAGTTGTTGTTCTCTTATCCATTCTTTTCATCCCACTATTTCAATTCTTCCGGAGGCATTGCGTTGTTCATCTCGTCAACTGTCATCCCATCTTGTGAAGTTCATGTTCTATTCCTTCCATTTTCAGTCGGAGTGCCACCCAAATTATTTCGTTCTTATATCCACCGTTCCTCTTTTCTACCGAGAGGTCTCGACTTTGTTCGTCTTCTCTCTTGAGCTCTAGTTTTACCTCATCCTCTTTTTCTTCTGTCTCATTCCTAAGATCTCGGGACAAGATCTTCTATTAGTGGAGGAGAGTTGTAACGCCCCGAGACTGATGCGCCTGGTGTCTTCCAGTTATTCGCCATCGTTGCCATGTCATTTGCTTGCATGTTGCACTTTGCCATGTCATCATGTGCATTTCATCTGCATGTTTTTTAAAACTTGCATCCATTCGGGTCTCCCAGTTCTCTCTGTTGTCCGTTTTGAGCACGGACACACTCGCACGCACCCGTCGCACCTCCCAGATCTTGTTTCGTGAGCGGGAGAAAAATGTTCTCGGAATGGACCGAGAGTTGACGAGTGGTCTTGGTATATCACTGATAGACCACCTGTCAAATTTCGTTCCATTGGAGGTTGTTGATGCCCCAACGGTTAACTGTGTTAACTGCCAAACCCCTTTCTCTTTGCAGCCCAGCACCCCTCCACAACAGCCCACTTGCCCATCTAAACCCCGTCCATGCTCTTCGCTGTCCGATCATGATCGTGTGGGCGAAAACGTCTCCTCAATAGCCCTCTCGTAGCTCCCTATGCCTATAAAAAAATTTCCCTCCCCCTAATTTGGGAAAACCCTAGCCTTATCCTCCTCCCACACCGGACACGTCCACCCCGCCGCCGGACATGTCCATGCCATCATCCCCATCCTATCCCTCGCTGCCACGTCGCCAACCCCGCCGCTAGCCAGCCTTCCTCCACCGCACTGGACCCGTGGGGTCTAGATCTGTCCCACGTCGGGCTCGAACCGGGATGTGCCTCCGCGCCTAGCCCGCGCGCGTCTCTACCACCAGCGCCCGCTCGCTGCCTCCTCCGACCTCGTTGGTCACCATCGCGACCTCGCCGACCTCACTGGCCGCCGCCACCGGTCCCCCCCCTCCGCCGCCTCACCGTCGCTGACATCGCCTCCCGAGGCACCCTACCTCTATTCTGCCGCTCAAACGCCGCCTTGCACGGCCCTGCGCCTCCCTGCGCCTCGCACCGCCGACCGCCGCCAGGAGCTTGCTGCCCGTCGTCCCTCGCCGGAGTCCTCGCCGACATCGGATCCGGGGGAGTGGACCAGATCCACCACTCCCCCGAACCAAACACCTCCGCTTCCCGTACCTCTCCGTCCTGGGACATCTCCGTCCATGTTTTCAGAGGTTGTTTTTTCTCCAAGTCCCAGATCTGCAAATCTATGAGTGCATGTTTGATCTGCTATAACTTGGTGCATATATATCTATTTTGTGTGCATGATATGTCAAAATGTTCATCTCTTGATTATCTACAAGATGGTTTCATTTTCATTCATGATTCTTTTCATATTGATGCCTTAATATTTGTTGCAAAAATGCTAAGTGATATAAACTGCTGAAATCTACTGCCAATTAACATCATTTAGGCATCTTGGGAGTGTTGTAACTTTATCCCTGTTAACCTATGGTGATAATCCTGATAGGTAAATATTCTGATCTTCGTGCTCTACATTTTGAGCCATTTTCGTTCTTGGTTGAGTTCATGTAGATATCATAATATCTATTGCAGAAGTGCTTGCTGATGTTAACTCCTGAATATTGTTATCACTTGCCCTTTAGTGTTTTTATATGTTTTTGTGTGATTTTCTTATGAGCATCATGCCAACATGTTTTAGGAGCATAATAATGCCATATTTGTTGTGGCGCAATCCATTTATTTTGAGATGCCCTGTGGTGAGTGAATCAAGCTTGTGAAGTTGGCTACTTGTTGTTAATGTTCTGTCAAGTCTGAATCTGTTATATCATGTTGCTATGTTAGCTTGATGCTACCATTAAATCCGTGCATAATCTGGAGATGCCTAGTTGACATGTTTTGATATCCATGTTATTATATACCACTCAATTCCATTTTAAGCATCATATATGTCGTGTAGAATATGTTCTCATTGCCATGAACATGCCTGAATGATGTTCCAGTTTTCTGTTAACTTCATGATGTTATGTTGTGACCTTGTTATTAATTAATATATGCCTCGTTTGGAGATGCTCCAGTTACATGAATTGAAGAGTGTTATGATTACTTCGTTACATTGCCAAGTTTGATAATTTTGAACTTAATATGACCTCTGACCGAAGCTTGCGAACATGCTATGATAATGTTGCTGTTTTATACTTGCTAAAACTGTTACAATATTCAAACTTGTCTTGATGGTTCTCACTAATCCATGATCCATATGCATGTGATGCCTGGATGTTATTTTCTCTTTGTTATGTGCACTTTGTTTCCATGCCCTTGGTTGCTATATATAGTTCCTGTAGCATGTAGTTTTCTTGCTCGCAATATGCCTAGTTGCTGTTTTGGACAACTTGTCCTTTGTATTTGTTTCATGTGTATGTGTTAAACCGTTGCTCCGTATTAGGCATGCTCTATATGAAACTTGCTTAAAATTGCATATAGTTTCATAATATCTTGTTTTGAGTGTGTTTGCTTGATGTTTGAATGCATTTTGCATCAATGCCACGTTTAACTTGTTTCGCTCATGTCTTCTAGGCCGTAGCTCCGAATTAAATGAACTTTATGTGTAACTTGATTAGAAAATCATGTAGATCATCATGGTGCATCTTAAATTGTTGTTTAACAACTTGAACATAATGTGTTATTCAGATCTAGACCAATTTCGAAATTTGCATATGAAGACTTACTGGAATTGTTATATGTTGCTTCCGGCCTCATTTAAACTTGCTTTCATGTGATGTTCTTGTATGCATCCTCTCTTGCCACGATAGCATCATGTAGCCTTGTAATGCATCATACTTGGATATGTTTATGTGTTATGTGTTTACCATGTTGTTTTCTTCCACTCGGATGTGCTTCTTCTCGATAGTTGTTTCGTTGTGATCGTGAGGATTTGTTTGACTAGGCGTGGTTCTTCTATGCTCGTTCGTCTTCTTCATGGACTCGTTATTCTTCCTGGCGGGATTTCAGGCAAGATGCCCGTCACCTTGGATCTCACTAATATCTTCGCTTTGCTAGTTGTCTCGATGCTATCGCAATGTCGCGCTTCCTACCACTTGTTTATCAAGCCTACCAATATGCCATGAAGTAGCCTCTAACCTTTTTCCAGCATCCCAGTAGACCATTGTTTGGCTATGTTACCGCTTTGCTCAGCCCCTCTTATAGTGTTGCTAGTTGCAGGTGCAGTTGCAGGTTGTTCCATGTTGGGATATGGATATCATGGGATATCACAATATCGCTTATTTAATTAATGCACATATATACTTGGTAAAGGGTGGAAGGCTCGGCCTGGGCTAGTGTTTTGTTCCACTCTTGCCGCCCTAGTTTCCGTCATACCAGTGTTATGTTCCTTGATTTTGCGTCCCTAACATGGTGAGGGTTTATGGGCCCCACTTGACAGTCCACTTTGAATAAAACTCTTCCAGCAAGGCCCAACATTGGTTTTACCATTTGCCTAATAACAACTAAAACTTGCATAGGGACCTGCCGGCCCCCAAGGTCTCTTAATCAATGCCCCAGGCCAGTGCTACTCACGAGTGTTGGTCCACCTACCTAGTAGTCGGCTGTGCCGCCTTGGGGCAACTCGATGGTATTTTGGCTACCGTCCACTTCACACAGACGGTGTTGTCCTGAGAACGAGATACGCGCGGCTCCCATCAAGGTATCGACGCAACGGGTGGTCTTGCTAGTTTTGTTTTACCATTGTCGAAATGTCTTGTGCAACAGGATTCCGAGGCTGATCGGAGGGTCCTCTGATGGAGGATTGTCTCCCGGGATCATGAGCTTGTCATGGGCTAAGTTGGGACACCCCTGCAGGATTTAAACTTTCGAGAGTCGTGCCCGCGGTTATGTGGCAGATGGGAGTTTTTATTATCCGGTTGTAGAGAACTTGACACTAGATTCAAATTAAAATACACCAACCGCATGTGTAACTGTGACTGTCTATTTTCGAGTGAGTCGAGAAGAGAACACGGTAGGGTTACATTTGAACATAAGTAGTTCGGGATCACTTCTTGATCATTACTAGTTTGGGACCGTTTGCGTAGCTTCTCACATTATTCTTGTATTCGTAAGTTAGCCACCATACAATTCTTAGTCGCTTACTGCAACCTCACCACTTATCCATTCCATTCCCATTAAGCTTTGCTAGTCTTGATACCCATGATAATGGGATTGCTCAGTCCTAGTGGCTCACAGATTACTACAACAATAGTTGCATGTACAAGTAATGCAATGACCATACGTGAGCGATGCTTGTTTGTTTTGGAGTCTTCTTATGCTTCTTCTTCGATTTAGGGATAGGTTCTTGGTCGGCAGCCTAGGCTAGCAGGGTGGATGTCGTGTGAGTTCTTGTTTGTGTTTCATCCATAGTCATATGTTGCTCTTATGTATGATGTTGTTGTTGTATTCATGAGGCATTGTGTGCCTTTTGTATGTATCCCCATATATTATGAAATGGTACGATGTAATGAAATCCACCTTCCAAAAGTGTTTCAATATGCGGCTCTATCCTTGGTGGGTCCTTCGAGTTCCTCTCGGATAGGATCGCATATTGGGCGTGACACCTGAGCAGGCTGATGGGTCTGCTTAGCATGGAACTGACAGGCCTCACAAGATCTTACCAATACGGTGGCATTGTTAAGCATTGTGGGCCAGTAGAACCAGCTTCGGAAGGCCTTGCCCACTAGGGTGCGTGATGAAGAGTGATTCCCACAATCCCCATCGTGAATGTCGGCCAGCAACCCCCACCCATGCTCCTTGGAAAAGCGCGGCAGTAAGATGTCGTTTGGGCACCTTCTGATGTGGCATGCCCTACTGCAAACATGACTAGTACACAGGTCATGGTGAGTTCGATGACACCGATGAAGAGCTTTACTATATTCAGTAGTGCCAGGCAAGCAAAACCCCCTTGTTCATTCTGATACAATCCCACTTTCTCGCTCCTGCTATCTTTACTACATTAGGACAACAATGATTCAACTATTACATGGTGCGGTAGTTGAACCCCTTATCCTCTGCATGACCTGTCATTGCCATAGTAAATAGATGAAACCCACTAGCATGAGTAGGAGTTGTTTGAGCCCTGATGTGCCTACTCATCCATGCTTGTTTGTCATGCCTGCTACTGCTTAGAGTTGAGTCTGGTCTGATTCATCGGGGATGAATAGGAAGGTTGTGAACATGTCCTACTGTGTGTGAGCTAAGTGTGTGAACACGATTTGGTAAAGGTAGCGTTGAGAGGCCATGTAGGAGTACATGGTGGGTTGTCTCATTGAAGCCGTCCTGCGGAACTGAGTTCTATGTTTGTGATCCATGAAACAGCTACTACCACATGTTGGGCCTTGAAATATGACCCCGCTCTGTCCAAGAATTGCAAGTAGTTTCTGGTGTTTTTAGTATGCTGGAGGTCGTGCGCAGCGCTGGCCCGAGGGGTGGGCTGTGATGCGGTAGGCACATGGCACGGTGTACCGGGCGCCCGTTTGGTGTCTCGGGAACCCTGCACACATCGTTCAGGGCAGTATGTGGAAACTTCAGCCGGACTCCCTGTGAAGAAGTACGCCCCTGCAGAGTTATAAATGATCTATTCGAATAGCTGGGTCCGTGGTAAAGGACCTCTGGGTTGCCTATACAGTTCATAGACAAGTGAAAGTGGATACCCTAAAATGCGCAAGATAAGTGTGAGTGCTATGGATGGCGTTCTTGTAGGGAGACGAGAGCAGATCCATAGTGGTGTATTGATATGGTGAATATGTGGACTCGTGTGCGCCACCTCAAAAGAGTTACTTGCAGTCGTAGTTCAGGATAACCACCGAGTCAAAGCTGGCTTGCTGCAGTTAAACCCCACAATCCCCTTTGATTGATAATGATGCATATGTAGTTAGTTCTGATGTAAGTCTTGCTGGGTACATTCCTACTCATGTTTGCTTAATTTATGTTTTTGCAGAGAGACTTCAGTCTTGCTAGTAGTTCCGCGTGGACTTTGGCATTTAGCTTGTTACCTCATCTACGATCTTGTGCCCTCGGCAGGATCTAATAGGTAGTCAGGCTTCTCAGCCTTTTTCAATTGTAGATGTTTGTACTCAGATATGTTAAGCTTCCGCATGTGCTTGACTTGTATGCTCTGAATGCTGGGTCTAGAGACCCATGTTTGTAATATCTCTCTCCTCAGAGCCTATTGAATAAAGTACTTGAGTTGTAGAGTTTTGTTGTGATGCCATGCTGTATTTGCACATATCCAGCATGTTGTGTGTATGATTGAAATGCTTGGTATGTGTGGGATCTGACTATCTAGTTGTTTATCCTTGGTAGCCTCTCTTACCGGGAAATGTCTCCTAGTGCTTCCACTGAGCCTTGGTAGCTTGCTACTGCTTCAGAACAATTAGGTTGGCCGGCATGTGTCCTTCTTTGTTCCTGTGTCTGTCCCTTCGGGGAAATGTCACGCGGTGTCTACCGGAGTCCTGTTGGCCTACTACAGCCCGGATTCTCCGGAGTCCTACTAGCCCAGCTGCTACAGCCCGGATTCACTCGTTGATGACCGACACATTCGTTGCTAGGTCATGTATGCATGTCCCTGTAGGTTAGTGCCACTTTGGGTCCACGACTAGCCATGTCAGCCTGGGCTCCTTGTCATATGGATGCTAGCGACACTATCATATACATGTGCCAAAAGGCGCAAACAGTCCCGGGCCTGGTAAGGCGACACCCATGGGGATACCGTGCGTGAGGCTGCAAAGTGATATGGGGTGTTACATGCTAGAAGGTGTGGCATTAAGTCAGGGTCCTGACACATCAACGTAAGCCTCGATGTTTCTTCCATGCTGCTTGCCCAAGGCGATGTGCATCAAACACTAGAAAGTTACTCTAGCATTGCGCAACCCAAACAGCATGCATGTGTAGCAATACACCTCGCACGGAGTTAGGAAGGCCGTCTTCTCTACGTCTTCAACCACCATCTTGATCTGATGATAGACTGAGAAGGCGTCTAGGAAGCACAACAGATCACACTCTGCTATGGAGTCAATGATCTGGTCGATGCGAGGAAGAGGAAACGGATCTTGAGGCAAAACATTGTTTAGGCTCGTGAAGTCCATGAACATGCACTCTTTCCCGCCCTTCTTGGGGACGATGAATGGGTTCGCCAACCATTCCGGGTGCCGTACTTTGCGGATAACACCGGCCCCCAGTAGCTTGCGGGTCTCCTGGATGATGAATGACTGCTTCTCTGGGGCTTGGCGTCGCGCCTTCTTCTTCACGGGGCGAGCATGGGGGAACACCCTGAGGTGGCATTTGATCACCCCCCGTGGTACGCCTACCAGGTCCGTAGCTTGCCACACAAACACATCCTTATTCGCATGAAGAAAATTGACCAGTGCCTCCTTCTGGTCCCGGGGGAAACCAACACCTATGGTGAAGGTGGCTCCTGACTCCCCATCTTCGTCGATCGGTACTTGCTCCGTCTCGGCTCGGTCCTGGGAAAATAGCGGCTTCTTCTTTGTCGGGGCGGCCAGCGGGCCCTCTGGAGCACTCTTTGCGCTTGACCGTGTGGCCGCCATGGCCTTGAAGGCGAGCTTGAGGGCCGCCAACGCATATGCCGTCTCTCCCGGCATGGTGAGGTCACCGCTGCTCCCTGGCATCTTCATGATGTTGGAGCCAGGGTGAGTAACCTCCATGAACTTGGCAAGGGCCGGGTACCCGTGTATGGTGTTGTATGGGAGCCCAATGTGCATGACATCGAAGTCACTGAGCTCAGTGCGGTAGTTATCACGCGTCCTGAAGGTGATGGGAGACGAATCTTCCCCACGGGGTAGGTGGAGCCACCGACCACTCCAGAGAATGGATTGGTGGGGAGGAGCTGGTTGTGAGGCACGTGGAGCAGGCCGAACACCTCCACGAAGAGGACGTTGAGGCCGACGTAGCCATACATGAGGGTCCTGGTTACCATCACATTGCAGAGGGTGGGGGTGCAGAGCATGGGAAACACGCCTGCGCCGGCCACGGTCTTGGGGTGATCGCCGGCGTCAAAGGTGAGGTCAGCCTGGGGCACCGCCCAGCCTGAAGGGGCCCCTCGCAGGGATGGAGGAGCCCCCATCTGATGCAAGAACTGCTTGGTGTGGCTGTTTGAAGCTGGCGCCTGTGACCCGCCGAGGATGGCAGCAACGACGTGGTGTACCGGAACCGCGAAGCGTGTGGTGAATAATCCGCACATCTCCTCCCATGAAGCTACCGAAGACTCTGGTAAGCTTAGAAGCTATGTGTGTGGCATGCCCGCGAGCGCTATGGGGAGCCAGTTGGCCATGACCTTGTCGTCTCCGCCCGCTGCCGAGATGGCCTCCCTGTACGCCTGGAGGAACCCTGTAGGGTCCATCGCACGTCATAGCGCGGCGTCAGCTCCGACCTGAACTTCGGAGGCCACTGCACCTGTCGCAAGGCGGGGGAAAAGTCCCGGAGGGCCACAGCGCCTCCGAACGCGCCCGATAGACCAACGGAAGGAGTGGTGCCCGCCATGGAGGAACAACGAGGGCGGAGCATGGTTGATGAAGAGGCCAACCTCCGACACAACCCTTACCTGGAGCGCCAAATGTCGGATTCCGGGCTCCGCATACGCAAGAAAGGTTTGAACTCAGGGGCGTGTGCGAAGAACTCAACCTCTCAAGCCTCTCAATCCGCTGCTCTCACGACCTAGCTCGATGAACCCGATAGAGGAAGACGCAACAGTGTACCCAGGTTCGGGCGACCTTGCAGTGTAATACCCTACTCCTGCTTTGTGGTGGATTGGCCTCGCGATTGGCTGAGGATGAACTAGTACAAGTGGATGTACAACATCAGGAGGCGTGTTCTTGTGATGATCTCTTGGTGGTTCTATGAGCTAATCACCTGGTGAGTTGGTCGATGGGTCGACCCCCTCTCTACTGTGGTGGCTAGGCTCTATTTATAGTGGCCTTGGTCCTCTTCCTCCAAAACTTAGGCGGGAAGGGATCCCACAACAACCAAATTTGAAGGTGAATAAGAAGTACATCTAATCCCGACGAAAGGTGGTCTTCGCCTGCAAAGCCTCTGAGCATGACGTCGTGGTGGGATCGGCGATGATCCATCCTGCTGTTCTGGAGTTCTTGGCCTCATTGAACGCAAATGGCAACCTTTGGTTGATTCCTTGGGACTCCACACCTACGCTTGCCTCCTTTGCACCAAAGAGGAAACCTGCTGCTCTCCGCCCGCCTGCGCGCCTAGCCTTGGTCGTCATGGCCAATGTCACTCTAGCCTCGTGAGGCTGGGTCTTGCATAGAAATCTCTGCTCCGCTTAGGAGGCCACCTAAGGAGGTCGCTCCTCGGGAGGTCTTGATGCCACCGCCTCACGAGGCTTGGCCCCTCGCAAGGGTCTTGTCTTGTCGTAGTCGAGGCTGGGCTGTACCAGGCCATCGATGGAGCCACGTCATCGGCTGCAGGCGGGCAGGGCTAGGTACCCTGGTTCCTAGAACACCGATAGTTGTACTACATCATTGTACAATTGCTATTTAGCTTCTAATATTAACTTGGTGCTTTTAGGTACATATGTCATTGGTAAAGATCTGCGCTTTGACCATTTCTGCATATGGGGCAATGAGATATCGATGAACCAACATCAAGTGAGGAAGCTGATAAAGATTGTTAGTAAAATGGGTCAAAAGATTGCAATTAAAGTATTTGTTTACACTTTATCCAAGATAACAACTAACTGCAAGATGGTAAGTAAGAACTCTGCAGCCTTCTTTTTACTGCCCATAATGAGTTGTGTTAGATGACAATGTCTGAATCTTTTTCCTTTGGAGTGGTTCCCAAAGAAGTTTACTCAAGATTACCTCAAAAACTACATGATTGTTGGGCATGTGAGGGTTAAAGTATTTCTGCCAGAACACGAGGATTATCCAGATGTGTTCATGAAGACCGTGAAGGATGGACGGTCGACCATCACAAGGGGTTGGACTAGAGTCGTGCATGCCTTCTGCATGGAGGAGGGCACAATATGGGCATTCCGCTTCACCT
This sequence comes from Triticum dicoccoides, assembly GCF_002162155.2. NCBI lineage: Eukaryota > Viridiplantae > Streptophyta > Magnoliopsida > Poales > Poaceae > Triticum > Triticum dicoccoides. The sequence continues at coordinate 335,869,672 of NC_041383.1, read as the reverse complement.
TGTTCAGCAACCAAAATGTATTTCAACTATTTATTTACCGACTTTAATAGTACAAGTATACAACTGTGGTTCATCATTCTTTATTTGGTTCTTATGTAATTCTTGAACATATGTACCTATGAATCGAATAATGCATTAGTTGTTTGAACCTGATGGATATGAATAAATCTATAGCATACATTCAAATTCCAACTGGTACAATTTGAAATAGCAGCAAATAAATTACGGTGAAATTACACTCTGCAGGTCGTTACAGCACACACGGTTGGTAAAACACAAATGTTTGCGATATACACCATAATCCGACACGGTTCACAGCGAGGAAACGTGTGCAAGCATACACACAGTTGTCGTTTGCAAAGCGTGTGCAATGTCAGAAAATATCACAAATGGTGCGGGCAAACTAAACGTTTGTGATAGTTGCCTTATCATACACAATTCGCAACTATGAACTGTTTCTGATGTGGTATGCATCGTAAACATTGCACCACAGAATAGCGTGTGCGATAGTTGTCGGGTATGAGGATGTTACAATGGTCCGACGTTTCATAATCGTGTTTGAAACTTGTATGACGATTAGCTAATCTTCTTAATTAGTTATCGCATACGGTGAGAAAAGAGAATGTGTGTGATTGTCTGCTTATCATACATGTTCTATAATAGTGAACCGTTTGTGATGGGCTACGCATCATAAATGTAGCACCAAAGAATACCGACTGCGATGTCAATGCGAGCACAAACGAGTAGTGAGTACTGTATATGCATCAAGGCTCCCTATCCCCGACTGTTTCTGGGTCGTGTGGGAAGGACCCCCTATCACCCACACTCACTAGGCGATGGTTCCAAATGCCGTCGCGAAAAGGGGTTAAAAACCGTTTGTATCACACATTGTTGTACCCATGTCAGCTTGTCCGTTGCTTCTGGGATGGGCAACAAAGGCAAATCAGACCTTGCTTCTGAGGGCATGAACATATTGCATGAAGGCGTAGCTTGTGAATTGGGTGTTGTTGTCAATGATGACTCTGGCGGGTACTCTGAAACGGCACAGCAATCCTTTCAAGAACTTGATAGCTGACTGTGTGGCCACCTTCCTCACGGGTCCACTTCCGGCAACTTTGTAGACTTGTCGACTGCGAAGAACAAGTATTCAAAGCCCCCGGTAGCATGGGGGAAGGGGCCCAAGATGTCGAGCCCCCATACCAAAAGTGGCCATGACAAAGGGATCGTTTGAAGAGCTTGAGCAAGTTGATGAATATTTTTGGAGTGGAACTGGCAGGCTTCACACTTCGTGACTAACTTGATTGCATCTTGGAGAGCCGTGGGGTAGTAGAAACCTTGCCCGAAAGCTTTTCCAACCAGGGTCCTCGATCCAATATGGGAGCCACACATACCATTGTGTATCTCTACCAATAGTTCATTTCCTTCTTCTCGGCAAATGCACTTCAATTTCACGCCGTTGGGCCTTCTCCTGTATAGTCTGTCATCCACCAACTGATACATAATGGCCCTCTGAGCTACTCTTTCAGCTTCTTCTTGCTCTTCGAGAAGTCTCTCCTGTTTGGAGGAAACGAACTATGTGTCGTGCCCAAGTTGGAGCCCGAGGCTCGGCAACAAGGACTAGTAGCGCCTCCTCATTGACGGGAGCGCATGCCTCGATCCCAAAGACTGGTAGTTTGGTGGGAGGGTGCTACTCATTGATCGAAGGGGAGTTGTTCCTGCCAAGTTCTCTGTCGGGTGCTCCAGGAAGCTCTACCTGGAGAGGCTTGCCAGAGTCCAGTTTCCTCCTCTTGCTGGCCATTGTTCCCGGCGATACAGAGGGTTGAGTCAGAAGGAGAACAAAAGTCCCTAGTTCCACAGGGAGTTTGTGTGCAGTGCACTGTGATAGATGATCAGTATTGTTGTTTTCCGCACGTGGTACGCGCCCTGTTTGTAATCCATCAAAGCGCTCCTCCAACTTCCTCACTTCCTCTGCGTATGCCTCCATCAATGGGTTTGATATTCCTAGTTTACTGGCCTTACCACCAGTTGTGAATCTCCCCGAATGATCAACTTCCTGATTCCCACTTCTGTTGCGATCCTGAGCCCGGCAAGGAGTCCTTCATACTCTGAAGTATTGTTGGTATCTTTCTCTCGGGGTAAATGCGTTTGAACCGCGTACTTGAGGTGCTCCCCACACTACTAGGGAAAAGCCTATACACAGAAAGTTACTAGTAGCGAGGGTTAAAAACCCTCGCTACTGCTACTTACCAGTAGCGCAGGTTTTTAAACCTCGCTACTACTAAGTTGATAGCAGCAGCGTGGGTTTTTAACCCTCGCTACTAGTAAGCGGTCTCTACCGTGCCCCCCCGGGACATGCCATAGTAGTAGCGCGGGTTTTTAAAACCTCGGTACTACTAAGTTTGATAGCAGTAGCGTTGGTTTTTAGCCCTCGCTACTACTAAGTGGTGCCATAGTAGTAGCGAGGGGGTAAAAAACCATGATACTACTAAAGGTCCCATTTTCAAACTCTACCCCCCTGTGTGGATCGCCTTTTCAGTTAAAAATAAAAGAAAAGAAAATGATGAAAATGTCAAAAAAATAAAAGAAAATAAGTTTCCCATGTGATATGTGGTCTAGTTGTTGGGAAAATTTACAAATATGAATTTCGACTTTATTTGCAAAATCTCTCGAGAATTTGTAAAAATGGGCATAACTTTTGCATACTAACTCGGGTGAAAAAGTTTTTTATATGAAAAATCATCTACTCGAAAAGTTACATCCAAATTTAACAGGGGGGCACCCCGTTAAACATTTTCAAAATCCTCAAAAACCAAAAAGAAAAAAGTTACGGGGCTTTTAAGATCTAGAGTGGAAAAAATCGAAAAAAAATCAAACTGTGTGGTCAAACTATGGTCAAACAATGGTCAAACTAATTATTCTAGAATATTACTGTTACTAAATAATTATTTTAGTTTTTTGAATTTTGGTCTAATCTAGTCAAACTATGGCCAAACTGTGGTCAAACTATGGTCAAACTGTGGCCAAACTAATTATTCAAGAAATATTAGTGTTACTAATTTTTTAGAACAATAGTTTCAAACTCAAATAGTGAAATGTGTGACATCATGCTCAAGCTAAATTCCTGAGGTTAATAGGATTGACATCTTACTATTGTCAGGAAAACAACAAGTGCAGACTTGGAAACGAGGGAGAATAGAACCCGGAAGTTAAGCGTGCTCAGGCTGGAGTAGTGAGAGGATGGGTGACCGTCCGGGAAGCTAGATGATTTGGAATGATGAGGGGTGATTAGAGATTAAATTGAGCAGCGATTAGGGGTGATTAGAGATTAAATTGAGCAGCGATGAGGGGTGATTAGAGATTTGAGGTTAAAATAATTCAGAAATTTGAAAATTAGGGAAAAAATGGAAATATTTTTTTGAAAAAATTCAAAAAAAAACTGTGCTGGTAGTAGTAGCGTGGGTTTTTACCCACGCTACTACTAAAGGACGTAGTAGCATCGCGGGTGGTACCCGCGCTACTGCTATACGTTAGCTGTAGCGCCTTATTAGTAGCGCCGGCCCCCGCGCTACTAATAGGCCCAAAACCCGCGCTGCTGCTAGACTTTTCCCTAGTAGTTCCAGTGGGAGCAATGAGAAGCATGTCAGGTCCTGCACCCTGCAGGGAGAAGGCACCATCAAAATACATGATCCATTCTTGGGGTGCTTCCTTGCCGGGGGTAACTATCTCCAACACTTCTTCGTTAGGGGTAGGCGTCCACTCTGTAATGAACTCTGCTAGTGCTTTGCTTTGAATGGTCGATGTGCTCTCAAACTTCAAACCAAAGCTGGACAACCCCAAAGCCCACTCCACTATCCTGCCAGTGGCCTCGGGGTTCCTTAGTATGCGTTGCAAGGGGAAGCAGGTGACTACCGTGATCTCATGGTCTTGGAAGTAGTGGCACAGTTTCCTTGAGGCCATGATGAGGCCATAAATCAACTTTTGCATGCTAGAGTACCTTAACCTAGCCCCCTGCAGCAGGGAGCTGATGAAGTACACTAGCCGCTACACCACCTTCTTCCTTGCCACGACCTTGGAACTGTCTCCGTCGCCCCACTCTTCCTTGTCTTGATCTGCAACTGACCTTGCCGAGATGAATCCACTTCCCTCGCCAGAGGGGATGGTGGTTGCAGCTGCTGCTTCATCCACCTCCCGCTATGCCACCAGCGCTGCACTAACCATTTGATTGGTTGCCACCAGGTACAACAGTAATGGATCTTGTGGTTTAGGCATGACTAAGGTGGGAACATAGGAAAGATAGGTCTTCAAATCTTGCAGCACAACGTCCGCCTCTAGGGTCCACTCCATGGGCCCTAACTTCTTCAAAACCTTGAAGAACGGTAGGGCACGCTCGGTGGACTTGGAAATGAACCTACTTAGTGCGGTAACACATCCAGTCAAACGCCTCACGTCTTTAACTGTCTTCGGTGCTTGAATCTGCTCAATCGCCTTGATCTTGTCGGGGTTGGCCTCTATCCCCCGGTGGGAGACAAAGAAGCCAAGTAGCTTGCCGGAAGGAACGCCAAACACACACTTCTCTGGATTCAGCTTCGAGTAGGCTCGCAAAGGTTTCTTCCAAGTCCTGAATGAGAGTTAACTTGTTCTTGATTTTGACCACTATGTCGTCCAGGTAGGCTTCAATATTTCTGTGCAGCTAAGACTGAAAGCCAATCTGGACTGCCCTTGCAAAAGTGGATCTAGTGCTTTTTAACCAAAGGGCATCCGTACAAAGCAGTACGTGCTACATGGTGTTATAAATGCGGTCTTCTCTTCATCTTCCTTGGACATGAATATCTTCTGGTACCCGGAGTAGGCATCCAAGAAGGAAAGCAGGTCGCACCCGGAGATGGAATCCACGATTTGGTCGATGGGCAACATGGGGAACGGGTCCTTCCGGCACGCTTTATTCAGATCTGTGAAATCTATACAAAGCCTCCATTTCCCATTCGCCTTGCGCATACCACTGGATTTGCCAACCAAGTAGGATGCAATACCCCTCTTACCAAACCAGCTGCCTCAATTTTCTTGATCTCTTCGGCAATAAACTGTTGACGCTCCAAAGCTTGCTTTCTAACCTTCTGTTTGACGGGCTGGGCATGTAGGCAGACAGCAAGGTGGTGCTCGATTACCTCCCTCGAAACACCAAGGATGTCAGATGGTTGCCAAGCAAACACATCAACATTCACACGTAGGAAGGCAATGAGCACGCTTTCCTATTCATCGTCGAGGGTGGCACTAATAGTATATGTACCTTTAGCGCCAAACCAGCCATGCCGGGACCTTCTTCATAGCGGGTGTAGCAGCCTGTGATTTTTTGCTATTAGAACTCTCTGGCAAGTTTAACAGGTGTAGCACACTATGAAGAGGCGCGCTTCTCGGACTCCTTGCTAGCATCCTTGCCAGCTTTCTTCCCTTTCTTGCTTTCCTTGGCGGGAGCGGTAGCTTCCACGGCTTCTACTGCGACTACTTCTCGGTACATCCTGTCCACGGATATGAATGTGTCCTTCTTATCTAATGGAATGGAAATGATGCCCATTGGTCCTGGCATCTTCAGCGTGTTGTAGGTATAGTGGAATGGCGCCATGAAATTTGCTAGGGTTGTGAGACCAAGGATTCCATTGTATGGCAGGGGGAGGTCAACCACATCAAACACGATCTTCTCAGTCTGGTAGTTTACCTCCCCTCCGAATGTTACCGTAGTGTGATCTTCCCCTTAGGACGACTCTTGCCGGGGTTGATCCCTTAAAAGTACCAGTATCCTTGAGCTCTTCTTCTGCTATCTGGAGCCTGCTGATGACCTTGGGAGATATCAGATTCAACCCGGTCCCGCCATCGACCAATATCTTTGTGACCTTGAGGTTGCGGATCATTGGTGAGACCAACAATGGAAAACACCCCATCGTAGTGCTGAGGTCTGGGTGGTCCTCTTCATCAAATACGGTGGGCGTGCGGGACCACTTGAGTGGCTTCGGAGAATCTGCCACTGGTTGACTTCACCGCCCACTGTTTAAGCTGGCGGTGGGAGGAATACAAGGATGCACCTTCGTCAATGCACAAGGAGTCAGTGGCCTTCTGGAATGTCACGCCCAATATGCGACCCTATCCAAAAGGAACTCGAAGGTCCCACCAAGGATAGACCCGCATATTGAAACGCTTTTGCAAGGTGGATATCATTACATCAACATTACATAATAGATGGGGATACATACATAAGGCATACAATGCTCACGAATACAACATCACAATACATAAGAGCATCATCCGACTACGGATGAAACACAAACAGGAACTCAAACAACAACCACCCTACTAGCCCAGGCTGCCGACCTTGAACCTATCCCCTGATCGAAGAAGCAGAAGAAGAACTCAACGCAAGCAAGCATCGCTCTTGCGTCATGATCATCGCATAACCTGTACCTGCAACTGTTGTTGTAGTAAACTTTGAGCCACGAGGACTCAGCAATCCTATTACCATGGGTATCAAGACTAGCAAAGCTTAAAGGGAAAGGAAGGGGTAAAGTGGTGAGGCTGCAGCAGCGACTAAGCATATATGGTGGCTAACATACGCAAATAAGAGCGAGAAGAGAACAAGCGGAACGGTCGTGAAGCTAGCAATGATCAAGAAGTGATCCTGAACTCCTATTTACATCAAACATAACCCAGAAACCGTGTTCACTTCCCGGACTCCGCCGAAAAGAGACCATCACGGCTACACACGCGGTTGATGCGTTTTAATTCGGATCTGGTGTCAAGTTATCTACAACCGGACATTAACAAATTCCCATCTGCCTATAACCGCAGGCACGGCTTTCGAAAGATTATACCCTGCAGGGGTGTCCCAACTTAGCCCATGATAAGCTCTCGCGATCAACGAAGGATACACCTTCTCCCAGGAAGACCCGATCAGACTCGGAATCCTGGTTTACAAGACATTTCGACAATGGTAAAACAAGACCAGCAAAGCCTCCCGCTGTGCCGACAAATCCCGATAGGAGCTGCACATATCTCATTCTCAGGGCACACCGGATGAGCCAGACGTTGGGTTGGCATAGACCCTGGTTGCCCAGGGGGAGCCGGACATCGCTCGGTTTGGACCAACACTTAGACAAGCATTGGCCCGGGGGGGCTAAAATAAAGATGACCCTCGGGTTGGCCGACCCAAGGGAAAGGGTAGGTGGTGGTGAGGCAAATGGTAAAACCAATGCTGGGCCTTGCTGGAGGAGTTTTATTCAAAGCAAACTATCAAGGGGGTCCCATAAATCACCCAACCGCATAAGGAACGCAAAATCCGGGAACATAACACCGGTATGACAGAAACTAGGGCGGCAAGAGTGGAACAAAACACCAGGCAAAAGGCCGAGTCTTCCACCCTTTACCAAGTATATAGATGCATTAATTAAAATAAGAGATATTGTGATATCCCAACATAAACCTGTCCATCATGGGGCAATCTTCAACTTCACCTGCAACTAGCAACGCTATAAGAGGGACTGAGCAAGCGGTAACATAGCCAATCAATGTTTTGCATAGGAAAGGTGTCAAAGGTTAGAGGTTCATGGCAATTTGGGAGGCTTGATAAACATGTGATAGGTAGCGCAGCATAGCGATAGAACGAAGCAACTAGCATAGCAATGATAGTAGTGAGATCCAGGGTAGTGGTCATCTTGCCTGAAATCCCGCTAGGAAGAAGAACGAGTCCATGAAGAAGATGAAGCCACGAAGATGAACCAAGCGTAGACGAACGAATCCTCACGATCGCACGAAACAGGAACTATCGGGAAGAAGAACACAACATAGTAAACACACCACACATAGACAAGACATGATGCACAACAAACATGATGCATGAAAAAACTACATGAAGCTACTCATGGCAAGGGATGATGCAAACAAGAGCAACACATTAAAGCAAGTGTAAATGAGGCCGGGAACAACATGTAACAATTCCGGTAAGTCCTCATATGCAAATTTCGAAGTTGGTCCAGATCTGAATAAACATTACATTTAAGTTGTTAAACAGCAAGTTAAGATGCACAAAGATGATCTACACGCGACTCTAGTCAAGTTACATATAAAGTTCATTTAGTTCGGAGCTACAACCTAGAAGATATGAGCAAAACAAGTTAAACATGGCATTGGTGCAAAATACACCCAAACATCAAGCAAACACCTCAAAACATGGATGCAACATGATAATATGAAACTATATGCAAAATCAAGAAACTTTCATATAGAGCACACTCAAAACGGAGCAACGGTGCAACACACACTCTATACAAGTTGTAGCAACAATCTGTCCAAAACAGCAACTAGGCATATTGCAAGCATCAAAACAATATACTACAGCACCACAATATGAAAACAAAAGGCATGGGCATGATGTACAGGTAAAGCATAACAAAACATGAACACTGAGCTATCTCCAAAAATCACTAGAACATGCTCAAACACACGTGGCAAGATTGCAAATAATAACAGTTCAGACTTTACAGAAAATAACATCAGGTTACAATGGTTAGAGCTATCAAACAACATGTTACAGGAACTTATCATGGCAAACAAAGGCATGGCATGATACTACTAAACCCATAGAACAAAAGTCCCGTACTGACCATGAGCCAAAAAGGATCAGAAGATATGATGGCACCCATGTAAACATAGCAAGTTATATTACAGATTCAAACATGGCAGGAACAACGATAAGTAGCTATGTAGATGAGCTTGTACCACTCACCACAGAGCAAAACATGGCATGGAAAGGAAACCAACAGTAAGAAGACATGTTTATGAAGCTAAGCATGGCAAGAGCAAGTTCATAGGGTGCATGGATCACTAACAACAATCATGGCAACAACTGAACTTAATGTTAACAGGCTGACAGAAACATTATTTAGCAACTTTGGAGCAAGTTTACAACAAACTACAGCAGGCTATAAATGCAACCAGGGGCATGGATGGAGAGATCATGACATGTATAACAAAAGATCCTTAGTGAACATCTCCAGATTATGCATAGAATGACTTGTAGCAGCAGGTTTACATGGCATCACGAAATAACAGATTCAGCCTAGCAAAACAGCAACAGCAAGTACCCTACTTAACAAGCTTGATTCACTCACCACAAGTCATTGCATGACAAGATAAGCATAGCATCAGCAAGAAGACATGTTTATGAAACAAACCAAGTCAAGAACAAGTTCATAGCATGCAAGGATCAACTACAACAACCTTGGCAAAATTGAATAACATGTAAACAATCTGCCAGGAAACATTTTGTAGCAAAAGTAGAGCACAAAAATGACATGCTAGACTACTCCATAATTGCAGCCAGGGGAATGAATGGATAAATAATAACCATATGTTCAAAACACCCTTACGGAAGTATCTCAAAATATGCATGGATCTCTCTGTAGCATCATGTTTACATGGCATCAAGATAACAGCAGAACAGGGACTAAAATCAGCAACATCGCGAAGCCTAGTTTGCATGCTTGTTCTAGTCACCTCATTGACCACAAAAACACATGGCAAACACCACTGTAAAGATGGCATGGCATAGATCAAAACACATGTAGGCATCAACCTCATAGGATGCACACATCAATCATGGCAAAAATGACAAATGAGCATGTTATAACAGTTTCAGCAGATTAACATCACATAGCACTCTTGCAACGAAGATTCAGGCATCAAGATGGACTCAAATGAACATGATGCAATGGACTGAAATGAAGTACTCGTTTGGTCGAACAATTTGACCTATTACACGCACGAAACGGAGCAATATGCAGCAAGTTATGATGCGTTGAACATGGCATGAAAATGTTGCTGAAACAGGGACTTAGACGAAAATATACCCTCCGAAAAGTTAACGCGGGACGGGAAGGTGCGAGACGGAGGGATCCGGGGACACGGGACGCCATTTGGATCGCGGGACGGGTGGATCTCATCCACCCGTCTGGATCTGACCAGAGACGGGCGAGGACGGCGGCGAGGAGCTCCGGCGAGCAGCGCGGAGGCCGGAGACGGCGGGACCGGCGAAGTCCGGCGAGGAGGCGGCGGCCTCGGGCGGCGGCGGCGGATGGCGACCGAAGGCGCGGCGGGGCGC
>NC_041383.1:335835872-335858911 GCF_002162155.2 Triticum dicoccoides | reverse complement strand
GCGGCGGCGTGAGGGCCCACGCGGGCCCGCGATGGGCTCCGCGGGCCGGCGGCGAGGGGAGGAGAGAGAGAGGCTGGAGGGCTGACGTGGAGGGCTCCTATTGGCTGGGGCGGCGGCGGCGGACGCATCCGGCGCGGGGTTGGACATGTCCGGCGCGCAAGGGGAGCGGGGCTAGGGTTTCGTCTGCGATTTGATCCGCGAATTTTGGGGGAGAGGGCATACTTATAGTTTCTGGGAACTAGGAGAGTCCAAATGAGGAGCGGTTTTCGGCCACGCGGTCGTGATCGAACGGCGGAGAGCATGGAGGAGACTTGGATGGGTTTTGGGCCACTTTGGAAGGGGTGTTGGGCTGCAAAGAGAAAGGGGCTTTACGGTTACCCGGTTAACCGTTGGAGTATCAAACGAACTCCAAATGGCACGAAACTTGACAGGCGGTCTACCGGTGCTATACCAAGGCTGCTTGGCAAACCTCGGGCCATTTCGAGAAAGTTTAGCGCCCACTCACAATAGGAGACAAAAGGGGAACGCCGGAGGGCATAGGAGTGCCGGATTGCAAAACGGACAACGGGGAAAATGCTCGGATGCATGAGACGAACACGTATGCAAAATAAAATGCACATGATGACATGATAAAATGCAACATGCAAGAAAATGACATGGCAACGATGGCGAATAACTGGCAGACAACTGGTGCATCGAATCCGGGGCGTTACATGGAACTCCTGCCCACTGGTTTCAACCTCCTCCCCTTCATCGCTCTCGTCATCTCATACCTTCTTCTCATGGCCCTTTGGCGGGTTTTCCTTGATGCTGAGTGACCTTGACGGGATGGAGTCCTTTGCCACCTCGGCCTTTCCCTCCAGCACCATCTTGATCTCTCTCCCTGTCATGCTTCTCGTACTCAACCTTCTGCTTTTTGACGAGTTGCTCAACCTGATGACACTTTTGATGATCGCGACCCTTGGTTCGATGGATCTTGCAGTACGGCCCGTCAGCCTTCCCAGCCTTCTCGGCAGTCGTGGCTTCCCGGCAATCAATGCACACGGCAACTTCCTTACTAGAAATCTTAGTCTTGGCCTTCTTGCCGGTACTAGGAGTGCTCGATCCTTCCATAGCCAGCACTGCTTTATCCTTGCGCTTCTTGTTGCATTTCTTGTTCTTCTTCTTTTGATTGGCGGCATCGTCGTTATCCTTTGAGTCAACATCGATGTCGTCTTCTTCACCGGGGAGTCACCTCCCCTCCTCCGTTTGGGCACACTTGTCCGTCAAAGTGTATAGCTCATTCACAGTCTTGGGCAACCGTAAATTCATCTTGGAATGTATCCCACGATTGCGAACGTTGGATTGGAACACAGCTATCACAGCTGCCGGGTGGATGTCTGGAATGTTCCTGTGTACCCTGCTGAACATCTGCATGTACGTCTACAAACTCTCTCCTTCCTTCTGTGGGAGGAGCTGCAAGTCGCTGTGCCATCCTAGTTGTTGATGACCACTCGAGAAGGTGCCAAAAATTTCATGACACAGGTCAACCTAGGTCGAGATGGAGTTTGCCGGTAAGTGCATCAGCCACGACCTCACGTTTGGCTTGAGTGCCAAAGGGAAGTAGTTGGCGAACACTTTCTCATCTCTTCCTCCGATAGCTTGAACAACAATGGTGTAGATGCTAAAGAACTCTGTTGGGTTCAATCTTTTGACATACTTTTCCCGTATCTCTCGCTTGAACATGCAGGCAGATTGCAATGGACTTGCCGCACCTCATGAGTAAAGGCGGGGCACCCAACCTCAAAAGGCAGGTTCCCGTCTCCACCGGGCATGGGCTCATCGATGTCGGGGCCATTGCGCCTATCGGACTGGCGGCGGGTGTCGCGGCATCGCTCGATGGTGACACGCGTGTCCTCCCTCTACTGTTTTCCAGGACTCGTCGCTGATCTCGACATGCCCGAGGATTGGTTGAAGCCATCGATACTTCATCGCGTTCTTGGTCGCGTGGCTCTAGTTGCGGTCCCTGTGATGGCTCCCGTGGAGGGGACTGCACCATGGGGGTGCCCCCTTCGGTACGGCCAACAGCTCAGTCCGTCGTCATCGCCAGTGGAGGCCGTGGCGGGCCTACTCGCTGTGATCACCCTACCTCGGTGTAACAAACCAAGTTCTGAATGGTGGCTCTCCATTCATCCATTTGATCGTTCGCCGGTGGAAATTTCAATAGGAGTTGGGCTCGCGGCATGGCCCCCGAAGTGGTGCTCGGAATGGACGACGACGTAGATCGCGACGTCGCCCGGCTTCAGACGGTGACAATAGTGATGCCACCGTGCTCTCATCCCCGTGAGATAGTCGCCAACGTAGCATGGCGATGAGGTGGATGCGCGCTTAGGGATTGGCGAACCCATCCGTCTCATTGTCTTGGCTAGCTTGTTTCGGGGGTGGCGCGTGCCCTGTAGCCGCACCCGCAGCAGGGGCGGCCAGAGCATTGTGGTTCGCTCCAGAGCGAGCGCCATCCCTGTGGAGCACGGCCGCTGGGATCCTGTTGATGCTGTCCTTCTCCGGTGCCTCCCGCTCCCATTTAGGCTGCAGGGGGAATGGTGATGGCATCGCCTGCGCCGGCAATGTCCCCTGGGGCGTCCACGTTCCCATGTGCCCCCATAGCCCCCATGGTATCGGCAGCCGCATGCAAAGGGGCCTTCGAGGTGGACGGGTGAGCCATGGCACCAGGATTTTTCTTGGGCGCCATGGATGACAAAGTCGTTGATGGAGAAAATGATGATGAAGATGATGCGCTTCTTACACCGTCGGGTTCGTGCAAGCGCTCCCCCCTACCTGGCGCGCCAAAGATGTCGTAGTAAAACACAGCCACCTATGAGGCCATCTGCCCCTTGTGGTTCGGGCCTCTGTGAGGTGTAAAAACCTACTCCTGCATTTGGTGGATTGATGTATGGACGGTGTGGAGACGCGACTCTCTTGCCCGGCAAGGTTGCCTCGGGATGAGAGTAGCTACGTGCTTATTAGTTTGCAGAGGTCTGAATCCTTTCTAAGGTAGCCATGGTCCTCCTTTTATAGGTCAAGGGATTACCTCAATGGCAGAACAGTCATTATGCCAAGATTAGATAGCCACAGTGCTATCATACCTAACTCTGGAGACAGGACAAGGCACATTAAATGTGCCGCCTAGTGTCACATCATGGGTGCAGCCCGGCAAGCCTTGTTGTGCCATTCAACCACCTTCTCGCCTGCCTGCATGACACGGCCCTAGATGGATGTCACTTGGAGGTGATTTCCTTCGGAAATGGCTGCCACACGACAAGTAGAAACCACTAAATCACTTGGAGGCTCAACATTGCACCGATAGATGACTTGCATTGCTGTGAGGTGGAGCGGTGGAGCCTTGGCGGGGTAAACCGCCTTAGGCATCCCAGACAAGCCTATCGGGGGAGCCTTGGGACTTGTCTTCAGGGTAACCTCGACCTTGCTCGTCTCGCCTGCCTGACAAGGGAAGTTTTTCCTTAGTGACGTCTTGCTCCTTTGGTTGGTCTTGGTCTTCTTGATCCGCCCTTTGATTTCTCAAAGAGCTTATCTCTTCTGCTTGGCCTTGTCTTGGATGCTGCAACCATGCTCTTAAGCTTGTGTATTGTCTAGGCAACACACCCGGGGTTTGTTGCACCGACAAACTGTTCAAATGTAAAGAAGAGGGACAGAGGTAACCGGTGATGCTCGATGGCGACCAGGAATTTGGTAGACCAATTCGTCCTTCTGCACAAGGACTACGTCTGGTTGGATGGGTTGTGATTTAACACAGAAGATAAACTCTCTCCGCCCTATTATCCTCGACAATTGGTTCATCAACCAATACCGATCACTCGTGGTAGATAATTGAGGTGATCTCCAAACCTTTACAAACTTCTTCTCTGATAACCACAATTACTCTTGGTCTCTGGAGAAATTAACACCTAACCATCTAGAGAGTTTGCAGCTCTCAAGAGTAATAGACGGAGCGTAGTGGACTTAGATTCTAGTGATGCTGAACCACTATCTAATTTTTCGGCTCTAGGGGTTTTCTCTTGGTGGATTTTAAACTCAAATCACTCTGGAGAGGGGGTTGCTCAATAATCTTCTCACAATCAAACAGAGTAGCCACCAAACAATGGTGGTGCGGGGTGGCTATTTATAGCTATAGCCTTCCCTGATGGGAAATGACCATTTTGGACACACGCTCCAGCCAATGTCCAACCGACACATTCGCAACGGTCGGATTTCAAGAGCAATGGTAACATTACTTGAGGAACAAGTAATGCTAACTCTTCGGTCCGAGTCAAATCTCTCGCAGCGAAGAAGATAATAGTCTCTTGCTGGAAAGTATTTGCTCGGAACACAAAGAGATTACTCTCGCAACATTCAAAGGATTTGGGTTTAGCATCAGAGAATCAAAGTTTCAAATGCTAGACCCCTCTTAATAGTATGGTGGTCCTGTGACTCAATAAAGAGAAGAGAAACAACGAAATAAATGCTAAGTCTTCACTTCATCTTCAATCTTCTCGGTCGCAGTCACTTCCATCAGACGAGCACCAAACCAATTGCTTAGCGTCAGCAATTTTTGAGGGGTCTCTCTTGTTATCATAATCTTCGGTGATAACCTTCACTACCACACAGGGGATTATTTTCTATGTTTGAATCAAACTCATCTTGATTCCAAGGACCTATTACTCTGTGTGCACTAGCAAACACATAAGTCCCATACAGTTTATGTCAACAAACTCTGAAACATAAGGAGGCAAATTATTGCACCAACAAAGGAGGCACTTCTTGCATCCGGCCATGGACCTAGTGGGTCCCCACTGTCAGCCTCTCCATGTATAGTCCTCCTCCCATAGCTCTCGTTTGTTGACCATGTTGACCACGCCGTGCCAAGCTCACCAATGCGGTGACACTATGACGAGGCCCCGGATGGGAATGACCAAGAGATGGGGAAGATGCGGTAGCGGAGTCCCATACAGAGAGGAGTATGTGGGTTGACTGGTTCAGATTGCGGGGTGGGACTGTAGTTGGCGGAGAATAACATGAGGTGTGGAGGGGTGGAGAGATGGCTTGGGCGACGGTGGGGTAGTGCTTCACATCGGGGGATTTGAAGAAGCGCCGCTTGCCGCCAGAGGCTGTCCCGCTGGTGCTAGAGGAAGAAGATGAGGGATTAAAGATGTAGGCTGGCCATTACATCAAATGGCTACGTCTTCCAGAATCATTTGTTGACTAAGCTGACAAATCCTTGCATAGGCTTAGACCTATTGGCTGACATGCCAGCCTCTAAAAATGTGGCAACCATTCAACCCATTTTTTAAAGGAATTATAGCCCATTTTTAGAAAAAATACAAAATATACACCCATTTGCTGGGCTAGGTGAAATAATAATGGAGCAGCCATGCAACCTATTTTTCCTAGAACTTACAGCCCATTTGCTTTTTTCGAAAGATGCACATTTGCTGGGCTTGGTGAAAAAATAATGTTGGGCTCGACAGAGAAATGTTAAAAGAAGGGTCTGGCATTTGTATGTACATGTTTGCGACCAGACATATAATGCTATATGTACGCTTCAACCCGGTTGGTCCTAGCTGTCGAGGAAGGAATATTATTATTGCACATAATAAGGAGGCACTTGCTTGCATGCGGCCATAGAGCTGTTGGGTCCCCACTGTTAACATGTCCATGTATAGTCCGGTACTGATCTCTCTGGTTTGTTGACCACGCGTGTTGGGAAACATAGTAGAAAAGAATTTTTTGTTTGTCCCGAGGAACACTTAGAAACAATATGAAGATGCAAATAGGGTTTGTATTAACGATCGTTACTGACTCCGGAGTGCATCAGAAGAAGATGAGTCAGTGTAGATTCTACTTGGAGTCCCTTGAACCGTCGATGACGATCCGGCGAACCGCCCTCGAACGATCCCTCGAATACAAGATTGAAAGCACAGCCTCTCTACTTGGCTGCAAGCATACTATCTTCATGATCCGGAAGCGCTTCACCATCTGGAGCTAATCATCATCGGAGAATTAGAGGGAGGAGATTAGAACCCCACTGGGCTTCTAATTATGAGGATTAGAGGAACTAGGTCTAGCTCTAATTAGTCAACTAGGACCAACTAGAACTAGAACTAGATGAACTAGAGGTGGCTCCAAAATTTGTGTATACAATAGGGCCAATACCTCAACTATATATATAGGTTAGAGGGGGAAGGAGGGAAGCAACCAAGGAGGAAAAGACCCTCCTGGGAGAGCCGACCAAGGGTGGAGGAGTTGGACTCCTCCCACATTAGCCTCCCCATATGGAAAGGGGGCGCCTCCTCCACCCGGGCCCCTGTGGCCCAAGTTGCCTTCCACCTCTTGGCCTTTTAAGGCCTGCTCATATTTAATTATTTGTAAAAGCCTTCTAATAATTACTAGAGCCTTTTATATATAATTTGACATCACTAGAAATATTTCCCACCTATATATTAATTATCGGGAATACCCGGTATTGCCGATAAAATCCGAAACCCTTTAGGTGACCCCGAAACGCTTCCGGTTCCTCTCAAAACTAATCTAAATATTAATGGAACAATCCCAAAAAAAATTGTTGATGCTCTCATCCTACTAACACTCAATAGACTGTGATTAACTTAAGCTCATGACCGCATAGATTCGGTAAATCATAGACATTAATGAAACCCCTGTGTTCAATGACCGATAGCGTAACCATGGACGTCCATATCGATTCATATGATTACACAAATGACATTCAAGTGAAGCTTTGGTTATCATGTGATGTAACCTTTGCTTCGTGATACTTCACAGAACCTAGGGTGCACCGGTATCCTCCTGAGTCATGCATATGCTCACTATACCGATGATCCCATTGCTGGTTTTGTTCTTCTTTCTCGTTGAAGTGTTCCGGTGTCCCCATGATGTTGTAACCCATGTCTGATCAGATGATGATGGATGACACCACACCAAGTGGGCCCTAAGAATATCTCTCCATCGTCAGAGGATCACATCCCGCTCTCAAGCTGTCTAGTCCCTTATCAAACTTCCCGATGAACCTGTAAGTTGTCCTTATGATCACCTAGTTACAAATGACGTTTGAGCAACCCAAAATTCCACCATACGGTAGGAAGTAACTATGACACTCTCATGGTTTGAGGAACTAAAACACATGCTAACACTCCATGTTATAGCAATTTATTTCAGACGATGTTATCTCAAAGTATAACAAACAAGATCAGGTCGATTCAATATGATCGTTCTACTAATGTCATACTCTCAATGTTGTTTTGGGACTATCGTTACACTTTATAATATCCTAAGATCCGGAAAACATGATCACCAACAACACTTGAGCCAGTCTTAGAGGCAAGACCGAGAACCTATACTATACCATTTATCATTTCACACGCGCATGTGTGTTTTCCGCTGAATCACACATTCCAGAATCATAGAAGTTATAGCATGAAATATAAACTCTTAATTATGAAAACAGAAATATATTAATACAATATTATTGCCTCTAGGGCATATTTCCAACAATCTCCCACTTGCACTAGAGTCAATAATCTAGTTGCATAGTAAATTCTAACACTTATGGCTTAACTGGTGTTTTGCTCATGCTTTTCTTGTGGTAGAGCCTTTGTCATTAGTTTTGATACATTCAAAACCATGTAATAATTGTGTCAGCAGTGTCTGTTTTGTAGGACCTTGATTGCTTTTACTCTGAGCAAATGGCACTATTATTCATAATATAATGTCATTGATTTCATTGCACTTGGGATCACATCAATAATATCAAGACACCTGTTGATTAACTATATTCATAATACAGTGCTATTGGTTCCATTACATTTGTGATTACATCAGTTATATCAAGATATTTTTTGATCAACTATATTCATAATATAGTGGCGTCTTTTTTAACGTAGTTGTGATTACAACACTAATATCAAGACACTTACTAATACACAATATAATGTCATTCGTTTTATAACACTTGGGATACCATAACATTCATGGCGGATTCACATCAGCTCATCCGTTCATGCTTATCAACTATCTTAGGACACCGATTTCTTCTAAGCATCATGTTATCTGACATTGGGAGAAAGCACATTCTCCATTTTAAACCTTGCCAATGTATTCAATTGAGCTTAGCACAATCAGACGTCTTGATCTATCTTTATGTCGAATATTTTGCTTCGCTTTAGTCTTTTATTGGAAACATTTTCATCAACATTTTTCTATGCTAGAAACTTTATATTATTTCGAATCTTTAATATGTCATTTACATATAATATTAGAAATTCCATAGAGTCCCGCAAAACTTCACAAGTTTCTTCATCATTTCAACAAAGTCAAAGTCTTTAATTATTTCATTAAAATGGTGATTCCAGCCTCTTGATACTTGCTTCAAAATATAAAACTTTTGAAGCTTGCACACCCATCTGGTATTCTGAGGATTTATAAAACCTTGTGCTTGTATCATTCATACATCCTTTCCATTCAGAAAACTAGTTTTGACATCCATTCCATTTAGTTTATCTATGTTCCAAACTTATACTACAAAAAAACACTTCCGTGATGATACATGTTTGTCACAGTAGGTCACATTTTCTGTCATGCATGTACATCTATGATGATTTTACGGCAGAATCAAGATAGTGATATCTGTGTTGTCATAGAAGTGTTCCATGAAAATACCAAAATTATCATCACGGAAGTGTCCACTTACGTGATGATAATGTTGTGTCATGGAAGTGTTTTTGTCAAGGGTAACTGACACGTTCCGATAACCCGTTAACAGCCCGGGCCAATGGCCATTTCCACATGTAAAATTCTCATTCGCCAGCGGATCCATGTGTTAGTTCAACATTGCAACTGATATCATCTGTCCAATGGAAGGGAGGTGCATATGATACGTGAGCACGTGGAACGGCCCAATAGTGGACCATTTAGGTTAAAAAGGATGGCCGTTTGACTTGGTCAAAATTTAGCGGGCCGGCCCATGGAAAATCCTGTTAACGGCATGTTCGCATATAGCCTGTTTACGGCCCAGGAACTCATGGCCTATTATGGCGTCCCCGAATTTGGCCAAGTAGCATCAAGTGGGGCTTCTAATATGATTCCAGCCTGTTGTCACTTTCGGCCCATATATGGCCCGTGACATCATTCAACCCATATGAGGCCTTTTGTATATCTGGTCCCTTTAACGGACCATGCTGATTCTGGACCATAATGAACAGTACATTGCTTTGGAACCATTAACGACCCATGATTCAGTTGAGCTATTTCTGGCCCGTGTTATGTTTCGGCCTTCCAAGGGCCCATAAATTCTTCGGCTCATTTCTGGCCCTTGATTACTTACGGTCCATTACTGGCATGTTCTCCTAATGGGCCAAATTCAGCCCGTGGTTACAATCGGCCCATTTGTGGCCTGTTAACCCATTAGACCATTTTCATCATGTCATGTATACTAGCCCATTAACGACATGTTATGCCCATCAATATAATTCATCCTTTGCTATCTTCCAGCCTGTTAACTGGCCATTATGGTCCGGGACCATATACAGACCATTACCAATTAGGCCCCTTTACGACCCATATTGCGGTCCAGTTTTGGCCCATGAATAGTAGGTCCCATATGTGGCCAATGGATCATATGGCCCATAGGAGGCCCATTGATCCTAGAACCGGTAGATGGCCTATGGTCACTACAGCAGGTAGTAGACCCATGGTTACCACGGTCCGCATGTGGCCCATGGTTATTGTGGCCACTAGGAAACCGAGAAATAGAAGACTAATGAAACAAATAAGCAAACAAGTAACGCTTAGGTTATTATAGCGATTACACAAAGTACATCCACTGGGCATCAAAGTATGCCACTAGTGCAAATATAGGGAACACTCTACACTATACAAAAATGGCTTGCTGTTTTCTTTAGTCGGTCGCTGCCCGTTAAGAACAAATGTTGTCTCGCAACAAAACAAAATACAACCATATAACAAAAGTAGGGTTGGCATAAAAGTTTGCAGTCCGATAAATAAATGCACCATCAGATGTTCAGAAGCTTAGATCATTTGACCTGACTATTACATTTTCAGGCTGTAGTGTTTGATGGAGCACCAGAAACTTAGCCTTCATTTATCCTAGGCTCCCAAACAACATAGCAAATGTCTGATAGTCTTGTTTCAAACCATGCATATCTTGACAACATAAAACAATGGTTGTTCTTGTTCATAAAGGATCTCTGTTGGATTGGACTTGTGTCTGAAGCGCAGATATATCATTGTCGAGCTTGTAGATCTGGTTCATGTGGCAGTTTGGAAGAGGTTGCCTTAACAACCAACCCAGTATTATATAGGAAGGTTCCTTTGGCACTGTTAGTGGAGAGATACTGACCCACTGTAGCAAGATGTGATATTGTGGTTATGGTTGCCTCGTCACCTTCAGGAAGTTGTGGTGGCTCTATTGGAAAAGGCAGTGCCTAGGAGGCGCTTAGGCATGCTTAGGCACTAGGCGATGGCCAAACGCCTCTCCTAGTGTCAGGATCCCGACTCAATGGCACAATAAAAAAATCGATCTAGCATGTAACACCTCATATCACTTTGCGGCCTCACGCATGGTATTCCCACGGGTGTCGCCTTACCAGGCCCGGGACCGTTTGCGCCTTTTGGCACACGTATATGATAGTGTTGCTAGCATCCATATGACAAGGAGCCCGGGCTGACATGGCTAGTCATGAACCCAAAGTGGCACTAACTTACAGGGACAAGCATACATGACCCATCAACGAACGTGTCGGTCATCAGCGAGTGAATCCGGGCTGTAGCAACTGGGCTAGGAGGACTCCGGTAAGACCGGGCTGTAGTAGGCTAACAGGACTCCGGTAGACACCGCGTGACATTTCCCCGAAGGGACAGACACATGAACGAATAAGGACACATGCCGGCCAGCCTAAGTGTTCCGGAGCACTAGCAAGCTACCAAGGCTCAGTGGAAGCACTAGGAGACATTTCCCGGTAAGACAGGCTACCAAGGATAAACAACTAGATAGTCAGATCCCACACATACCAAGCATTTCAATAACATGCACACAATATGCTCGATATGTGCAAATACAACATGGCACCACAACATGACTCTACAACTCAAGTATTACAAACATAGGTCTCATGACCCAACATTCAGAGCATACAAGTCAAAGCACACACGGAAGCTTAACATGTCTGAGTACAGACAACTATAAATGAAAAAGGCTGAGAAGCCTGATTATCTACCAGATCCTGCCGAGGGCTCAAGATCGTAGCTGAGGTAACAAGCTAAACGTCGAAGCCCACACGGAACTACTAGTGAGACGGAAGTCTCTGCAAAAACATAAAATAGGCAAGCGTGAGTACAAATGTACCCAGCAAGACTTACATCAGTACTAACTACATATGCATCATTATCAACAAAGGGGATGGTGGGGTTTAACTGCAGCAAGCCAGCTTTGACTCGGTGGCTATCCTGAACCACGACTGCAACGTAACTCTTTGAGGTGGCGCACACGAGTCCACATATTCACCAATTTCTGTTTTCTATTACAATTTCTGTTTTCTATTATTCTGTAATCTTTAGGGCTTTTCTAAAAAT
The DNA here is from genome assembly GCF_002162155.2 of Triticum dicoccoides. Taxonomy (NCBI): domain Eukaryota; kingdom Viridiplantae; phylum Streptophyta; class Magnoliopsida; order Poales; family Poaceae; genus Triticum; species Triticum dicoccoides. The sequence goes on along the minus strand of NC_041383.1, from coordinate 335,847,274 downwards.
ACCTAGACCCTTTCAAAAATCACTAAACTGCACATGCCCACTGTATAGAATATGTCCAACATGGAACATTTCAGTTTAGGAGTATTTGGACATTTAAAATATTTTATAGAATTTAAATGTCCAAATTCAAATACTTATGATTTAATTTAGTGACCTTAGGATGACCTAGAAAATTGTGCACCATTTTTGTCAGAGGTTTAAGACCAAGGCAAAGATGATGAACATTTTTGAAGGGCATTTTAGGTTCATTGAAAATGATTTTATGTTGAACCTATTTGAGTTGATCTGGTGCTAGGGTTTGATCAGTCCCCATTTCAAGTTCATTTGAAAAGTTAAACATGATGCACACATGAAGGGCTAGCCTACTGCATACCAGGACCAGGGATGTGACACCTAGGGCATAAACGGAAGTCTAGACAGGGCAAGCAAGCAATTCTCTACCTAAGCATGAAATCATGTCATATTGCACTGATATGCCAAATATGCCATATTCCAATGACATTAGTTGATAGATAACTTACTTATATGCCCCAAATTAATACGGATACACATATAATACCACAAAGACACACTGATAGTGAAAACAATATGAACGCATAGGCTGCGCCTAGGATGCTTAGGCGTCGCCTAGGCACTAGGCGAAGGCCAACCGCCTCGCTTACGCCTACCGTTTTTTCCATCCTTGTGTGGTGGTTCCACCATTTATTCCATAACTTGCTGAAAAGTTGATTTGTAGATTAATAGTACCAGAACAGAAGTTATTAATGAGGCAGCACAACCAAACATAATAGCTTTGGTATATATAGAATACTTATTTTGGTGAACTCATGTAAAATATTAGTTGTATTTTACTGCAAAGTACATAATAAAACTAGGTTCCAAACATATGAACATGTACCATGGCTAATGTATTGTCTATTTCTTCACATTGTATTGACATTTAAGGATAAAGAGAAAAAGTTTATAATACAGTGAGCATAGTATGACATCATTCATATCACAAAACAACTGAGATTAGACAAACAGGCAATTGTAACATTGTGTGGGCAAGTCCAATACGGAACTAGATTACAGATCAAGAGGAAAGGGACATCATTGCTCTGTTCTAAACCTTGAAGTTTCAATGATACGTTAAGGCAACTGTGTATAAAATTGAAAAGAGTAATAAACATTGGCAGCAAACCATGCAGTTCAATGCGCAAGTCAGAGTAACCAGTAGTTTAAAGGCATGAGGATTAAGGACTTCCAAAACGGCTTTGAATGGTGTAGCCATGCCCTTCGTCTTGTTGGTGAGATAGTCCTTGAAGATTTCCACCGCATTTGGTTCTGGTTCTTTTTGGCCCTTGCGGGCTTTCCTCTGCATTTGGAACAAGTCAATATAGATCTGATAATATGGCACAGCCGGAAGAGTGAAACGACAACTAGTTACAAGAGACTCGTAGTGTGCAATATAGCTACGATATCATGTCGTCTGTTGGAATTTCACTTTCGTATAGTTGGCCTTGTTTTTTGAACAGTTCACCTAGAAGAAGATAGGTGTAAGGCACATGCCCCCCCTCTCACACACACACTCGCACATACCTTACTGAAAACTGCTTGTCATTTCCTTATGCTCCTCGTTGTGTTCGACACTCTTACTTATCGAAAGGACTACGATAGATCCCCTACACTATTATTTTCTCTAATTCGTTATGGTTTAAGAGTAGTTTTAAATTTACCGAAATGCGGACACTCTGTTTTTCGCAACACTCAAATCAATGTGGGTACTTCATCCGACTAAAAACCGCACTGTATCGGACGAAAAACTGCATTGCATCAGACGTGTTAGAGAACTGCATGGTTTATTTTATTCAAACGTAATTTTTTCAAGGGCGAGAAAGTAGAATGCACTTCACATCGGGTGTAAATGAACCACAACACTATCAAGAAGTGAACCACATTACTTTTTTTCGCTTTCGTAACAAATTTTTTGCACTTACAGGATGACCAACATCATAGGCCGACCGCACTGCTTCAGAATGAAAAGCGCACTGCATGGGACGGGCAAGCGAGCTGCATAATTTCTTTTGTCAGCCGTAATTTTTCTCATACAAGGTTTTGTTGTCTTTTTTTACTTTTTTTTATGAACGAGAGTGGACCATGGCCGCAGAGACAGGGGCAAGTGAACCACATCATATATCGAAGTGAATCGCATTACTTTTTTGTTGTTTTGCTAAAAAAATACACTTCCACATTGTGCGCAAGCAAACAACATCACTCTTAGAAGTGAGCCACATCCGAGGACCAAGTGCACTGCAGGTGTTGATTTTAGTCGAGTGAGTTTTGAAACACACGAAGTAAACTGCACTTTATACAAAGGGGTAATGAGCTGCTACACACAAAGTGAACCACATCAAAAAATGAATAAGTGAACCAAAACGGGTGCACTGCCTGCACATACGCTCTAAACTGCAAGCACATGTCCTCCGCTGCATGCACACACTCTCAATTGCAACCACTCGTGAGATGAAGTGCACTTTATGCGGCAGAGTGGCGTTGACCCCGGCTTTTCTTCTCCCATTTGAACCTTGGAAGAACAGCTAGTGCCACACTGCATGGGGGTTTCTTTGACTTTTGATCATCAACACGGTGGTAGGGGGCGGGGGTGGTGCTCGTCGTCTTGTGCTCCACGACCATTGTTGAGCACTCCACATGCCCACGCGCCGCAGTGTATGCACATGCTGCAGACCGCCTGGCTTGAGCTGTAAGAAACGGAAAAACCAGCTGACATTGGAAGCGCACTGCACAGGGCAACCGCACAAGATGAAGTGCACATCCAAAATCTGCAAAAACAAAAGGCAGAAAGACCTTCTGTGCACTGCACCGGCGGCAAATCATGTCCCCGGGATTCCATCGCCATCGTTGACTTTCTTCGCGCCTTTTGACAAACACACCATTTTTTGTGGAACGAACTGCAGCAAACACACCAATTTGCACTGAATTGACAAAAAAAGCACCGTGGGCAGTGAGCGGCCAAGATGTCCGAGGAGAGGAGCTGGATCGGGAGGTGATGTGCGAGGTCAGAGGAGGAGGGTAGCGAACTACAAGGTGGAGCGTAGGAACTACTACGCGCCCGGATCCGCACTGGCCACAACTTACGGATTAGGCTGCGGGGGTGGCGCCGGTGAACTGCTTCTATTGCAGGGGAGTGGCGGCGGCAAGGATTCCTTCTCGCCCCGATGCTCCTCGATCTGGGGGCGAGTCGAGCACCTCCGGTTGCTGGAAGGTCCATGACAAGGGGCCCTCTGCCCTGGGGTCCTCGTCGTTGAGCCAGGGGAGGCATGGCTGGATCCAGGCGTGCAGGGAGGTGGCAAGGTCGCTGCGGTGAATTCTGGTGGTATTTGGCACGTGGCGAGGTGGCGGTGGTGAACTTTGTCGGCGACACATTGGTTCCCGACGGCGTTAACTTTCGGGCAACAGAGGCCATGGATGCATCCCTGCTGCGGCATAGAGAAAGATTGAGAGATCAGAGGGAGAAGGGGAAGAAGGAAGGGGCGAGCGGACGATGATGGTCGCCCCCAAGACAAAGAAGCTGTAGCTGGGTCAAGGATCTTGCGAGGAAGCATCGCTCAAGGATGCCGCGCTAAGCCTCGCGTCCTTGGACGGGGCGCCTTCACCTATTGCATATGAAGGCGCGCCCGGCACCCCTCTTGGGCTGGGTTCGGGGCTCTTGTCGGGAGGGCCTCAAACCTAGCCAGAGTCACGAGGGAGGTGCTCGGGCACCATGTGGAGGCGCGCTTCAGTGCGTGCTTCCTAGGAGAAGGCGTCAGGAGGAAGGCGCCAGGCGCTCAGGAGTTCATCAGCAAGGCAATCAAGGAGATCCAAGAGGCAAGGGTTCTACAAGGCGATCGCCCGCCTACCGCGAGGCGTGGCTCACTACCCTGGCGAGGGTAAAGAGTTCCGCATCTGCATCGACATCCCAGGGCTCAACAGAGCCGCATCTCGGCAGCTCTTCTGGTCATCTCGTGTCGGCCAATGTGAGGGTCCACCCCACAGCTACGTTCGCATGCCTTTTGGTCTACTAGGCGTAGCTGCGGTGTTCCAACGCTGCACAAGGGACGCCCTAGCGGCCTGCGAGACCAGGCACCAGGAGACCCTAGCGGAGATGGAGGTGCATCTACAAGATCCTCCCGAACCCCCTGGGCCTCTCGAGGCTTGGGGCCACGACGGCTCGTGAGGAACGACTTCGGCTGCGCGCGTCTTCTGCTACACTGACATATCTGCAGCGACGGTACCAGGTGAAATGTCTCTAGTTCATTCAGTTTGGGGTGCCCCATGGGCTGCATCATCCCCAAGACGCGCGGGTCTGTTCCTACGGCGTGTATCGTTTGGCATTCACCAGGATTGTCTAACCATCTTCTATGAGCTTACCTATGATCATCACTCCACGGCCTCGGGTCTTAACCGCCTCGCGGTCTCCCTACATTCGCTGGCTTCTCCCACGCTTGCCTTGTTGCATGGCTACTCACATCGGCACGACGCTTGTGCTCGGGTCCGTCCCTGCAACACCGACAAACCCGAGTACCGAGCTCTGGCTCGCGACCTGCCTCGCGCACGCCACCTCACCAGGTTCTCGATGCCTTCCTCTGTCGCTACGGGCCCTGGGGCGGACTGCCTGCCCCGCAGGGGTTCTCGACCTCTCCTGTCATCTAATCTGCAGGTTCACCTAACGATGATTCATGGGCCGGTTTGGACGACTGCCATCTTACCTCATGAGTCGCTTGCACTTTAAAGGGGGATGTCCCAAGCATCACATCTCGGGAGCTCCGACTGGCTCTCCAGCCCTCTACCCCCGGCCTTGACCACGGCATCGTGACCTGGCATACCAGCGACGGCTGAGATCGCTCGAGGGCCAGGACCCGAGGACGTAGAGAACCTGGGCAAGCGAGGTGAGAAGGTGGTCATTGCGGGCCGTGCCCGATAACACCACCACGGACACACGTGTAACGCCCACAATGCGGCTATATCTCCCATGTGTCGAGGCACGACTTAGAGGCATAACTGCATTGTGGTTTTGTCGCAAGAAGGGTCATCCTCACACAATCCCATGTAATGAATAAGAAAGGGATAAATAGAGTTGGCTTACAATCGCCACTTCACACAAAGATCATATAATTCATACATCATTTAGAGTACACACATAGTCCAAGTACGGATAAATCCAAATGAATATAAGATAACCCCAAAAGCTTGATCCCCGATCATCCCAACTAGGATCCACTTCTAATCATTCGGAAATGTTACATAGTAACGACCAAGGTCCTCATCGAACTCCCACTTGAGTTCGGTAGCATCACCTGCACTGGAATCATTGGCACCTGCAACTGTTTGGTAGTATGTGTGAGTCACGGGGACTCAACAATATCAAAACCCGCGAGATCAAGACTATTTAAGCTTATGGGTAGGATAATGTGATGAGATGGAGTTGCAGCAAGCGCTAAGCAAATATGGTAGCTGACATACGCAAATAAGAGTAAGATGAGAAGCTACGCAACGGTCGTGAAACTATAAGTGATCAAGAAGTGATCCTGAAACTACTTACCTTCAAACATAACCCAAACCGTGTTCACTTCCTGGACTCCGCTGAAAAGAAACCATCATGGCTACACACACGGTTGATGCATTTGAGTTAAGTCAAGTGTCAAGTTCTCTACAACCGGATATTAAGAAATTCCCATCTGGCACATAACCGCGGGCACGACTCTCGAAAGTTTATACCCTGCAGGGGTGTCCCAACTTAGCCCATCACAAGCTCTCACGATCAACGAAGGATATTCCTTCTCCCGGAACACCCGATTAGACTCGGAATCCCGGTCAAGACATTTCGACAATGTTAAGACAAGACCAGCAGGGCCGCATGAATGTGCCGACAAATCCCGATAGGAGCTGCACATATCTCGTTCTCAGGGCAACTGAAGACCCCGGGGGAAGGGGTGGCACCGCAAGTGGCTCTAGGTTGGACCAACACTCAGAGGAGCACTGGCCTGGGGGGTTAAAATAAAGATGACCCTTGGGTTTGCAACTCCCAAGGGAAAAAGTCTTAGGTTGTTCAGGAAATGTAAAACTAAGGTTGGGTCTTGATGAGGAGTTTTATTCAAAGAAATTTGTCAAGGGGGTCCCATAACCCCAACCGCGTAAGGAACGCAAAATCAAGGAACATAACACCGGTATGACGGAAACTAGGGTGGCAAGAGTGGAACAAAACACCAGGCATAAGGCCAAGCCTTCCACCCTTTACCAACTATATAGATGCATTAATTAAGATAAGGGATATTGTGGTATCCCAACATAAACATGTTCCAACATGGAGCAATCTTCAACTTCACCTGCAACTAACAATGCTATCAGAGCGGCTAAGCAAAGTGGTAACATAGCTAAACAACGGTTTGCTAGGAAGGTGGGTTAGAGGCTTGACATGGCAATATGGGAGGCATGATAAACAAGTTGTAGGTAGCGCGACGTAGCGATAGAACGAATAACTAAGAAGAGAAGATATACACTACTGGAATCTGGCACTTTGCCATCTGCCATGGCAGATGGCAAATTCATGGTCGGCGGATGGCAAAGGCTTTGCCATCTGCCAGCAGATGGCAAACAGTTTGTCTGAAACCCTGCCGGTAAAGGCTTCTTTGCCGTCTGCTAGCTGATGGCAAAGAGCCTGTGCCTTTGCCATTAGCTGGCAGATGGCAAAGCCTCTTAACGGGGTTAGCCCCATTAGAGGCTAACGGCATACTTTGCAGTCTGCCAGCAGATGGCAAAGGCTGCAGGCTCTTTGCCGTCTGCCAGCAGATGGCAAAGGCTGCATGCTTTGTCGTCTGCCAGCAGATGGCGAAGTGACTATATTGCCCCATTTAATTTTGATTTTTCTTATATCAGTTCCTTTTCACAGAAAATCAAACACAAATATATTTATATGACCAATATAGCATATTCAACACATATTACCAATAGTCATGACCACATATATATCCAACACATGTTACCAATAGTAGCAAGTTTCATCCGTACATATACATAGTTTCATCTATATTACATAGTTTCATCCATAGGTAGCAAGTTTCACAAGGTCAAAACAAAAACTAAATACAAGCACTCCATCAACCCAAGCTTCCGTGATCTTAAGCAAATCTGTAAAATGGGAAAGAAGAGAGTTAGAAGAAGAAGACTAGAAGAAGAAGATTATTATGATGCGGAAATATGCATGGATTGTCAAAACTTGCATTATCCTACTATCACTAGTACAACAAAGCTACATGTTGGCATAGTTCATGAACCATGTACATCATGACAAATACAATAACATCCAATGCTCGACTATGAACAAAATTGAACAATTACACCTCACAAAGGCAGAGCATAGAACCAACAAGCAAGTAGGAGGGGTATAAGAGGACTTGAGGAGCTCACTGGAGGGGGTTCTAGCCTAGGCCGAGCTTCATCACCATGGATGCGGCTAGGGGAATCAGACGAGTCTACCATCATAGGAGCAGCAGCACCACCACCGCCAAAACTGGAACGGCCGGAGCGAATCACCATCATATGTGTACATAACACAGCTAACACACATAGGTACAAAGTAATAGAATACAGACAAGTTACTAAGTGGAGAAGTAGTAGAAGGGACCTAAGCTAGCACCCATGCCAAGAGACATACTACTAGTAAATTGTTGTTATGGGTGAGACAAGAGCACAGGTGGCGCTGCTAGAGAGGGAACTATGGGCACTCGGAATAAATTAACAGAGTATGCATGCATGGGAAAACTCAAGAGTAAAATTGGAAGTAAATTGAGCCATCTAAACAGTAAAAAAAATAGCACAAGCAAGAACAGAAGTTTAGCAAACAGTCGGAACCACTACGAACTCACTAGCACTAAATCCTTCATGGCTAAAATATAATAACAGAGCAAAAGGATCGAGACGGCTCACGCATCACTCGCCATGAGCTACCTGGGGAAAACAATATGAGCCACAGTTAGCCAATTTTAGGATAACATATGCTGGTGCTCATTCATCCTTGTTCATGTGTGGTTGAAGCTAGCTTTGAAGTCAAACAATGTTATGTGCCATTCAGGACATAGAACCCAAACTCTCAAACAAACGAGAAAAATTTACAACTCTGGCAACGCCTCTATAACTCCCCCCTGAAACAGGGGTACTGGCAACTACTATGTACGTCATAAGGTTTATTGCATATTCGGTACAGTTTTAAGTGCAGTAGAAACCACAACAATTTATATCATGAGGATTTTGCACCAGCCAAACATATATTGGCCAACCACACAACACATCCATCCTTACAAGAACAACAACAATATAGTATATGTATGGACCAAGCTTGGACTCCGAAGAACTCAGAAGGGATTGAACCTAACAGCCCAACTGATGTGTGGCGACGGCAAGCACGACATCAATTTTATACAACACATGCACCATGAGAGTGATTAGACCTACAAATGAAGCAGTACACTTGTTCAATCATGCCTCAAATGAACTGCTAGATAAAAACAGAGCAATTCACATGACAACAGGAAGGTAAAAGCAGAACCAGAGGATCATCAAGCAGCCGGAGCTGGGATTTTGCTTTTTCTCTGTAACTAACAAAACATGCTAACAAGTTATCGGAACCATTCCATGATGCTACATAGCATTGAAACTAACAATACATGCTTATAAGTCATCAGAGCTACTGCATGATGCTACATGACCCTATCAAGAAACAAATCATCCAATCATGCCAACATAATCAAGCAAAGAAAATCGAAAGCATAATATTTGCTATCAACTCTCACATTTCTTTTTGTTATCTAAGAGACAGTAGGTTGTATATTTGCAGGGTATTAGACAAGTATACAACGAAGCAGAAAATCGAAACTGACAAATCTTTCTAAGCATGGACACCTACAAGAATCTACATTCGTGAATATTTCCAAGCCTGTGCATTTTTAACCAGTTAGACTTACCAATTGTTCAGCAAGAAAAAAAAGTCATATGGAAGTTACATTTGCTTCCAGGCTTTAAGCCCGAAGGTGGGGAACTGGAGGAAGCCGCGGACGTGGCCGCCGGTGTAGAACCACTAGAAGAAGCTCCAGAAGAAGCTGATCCCAAAGTATGATTCAGAAAAAATTGATGAAGCAAATAGTTCGCGACTGAAAATTTAGTTATTCTGATACCATCCTAAAGAGCACAGCCGCTACAGTATCACTTAGTACTTAGTAGTTGTCATTCTTTAGAAACAATGAAAATAGTAAAAACTAAAAATGTGAAATGGAAAGTATGATAAGATTACAAAGGCCAAAAAAATTCGTGTTCAATTGTCAGTTATACAAATAAGCAGCAGGATGAGTATAACCTACACTTAACTTGTTCCAGTGGTGCTAATTACAGTTGAGTATACCACTCCTTCAGGACATCATGCAGAAAAAATTAGTATAAACTAAATAGCATCAATGAGGACATTGTTATTTCCAAAGGAAAGTGTGCTTTGTTATAGCAAAGACAAGAGTTTCCAACAACAATGAGGGCCACAGAAGCTCCCAAGAGCATAGCCTAACTACATGTTGAACCAACATCTCACTAAATATTTGTGTCCGCTAATAACAGAGCATGAGCTCACCATAAAAAAATCTTCACATGGTAAATAGACAATCATCTATGTTTACTACAACATTGTCCTGAGTTGTGGTGCTCTCATGGGCCAGCTAGTGAAATATCAATCATATAGGGGTAGGGAGAACGGTTGTAGCATCTGGTATACCTAGATGCAGTACAGAGACGATTTGGGAGTGGCGTCTTCTCCATGCCAAGGACGGTGACGCTGACGTCGATGGTGCTTCTTCAACACGTCATCTTCATAGCCGTAGCACTTGTGTCATGAAAGGAGAATATACTTCAACCCTAAATGATCGCAAGAATCCTAAGAAACACCACATGGTAGCAATAACATATTAGTTTATTTCAAAGTGGCAGAGCATCAAGCTTCTGGAATGAAAAGAGAATTAAGTAAATAGCACAAAATCATATTTCAAAGAGGAAAAGCATCAAGAAGGCAATTTAGACAACACAACAACATGAGTTAGTACATTCAAAACGAAATCCTGGAAGACACAAATTGAATTTCACTATACACTGAAATGTTGGACATAGACAAACATGCAATACTGTAAATTGGGTAAAACTCCGGCATCTTGTGTTTCTTTTTTAGTAGCAGTTTAGATACCACATTTACCTCAGCATTCTATCGATAAATCCATCCCAAAAATGGTTGCAAGCTACCGTGACCTGCATTTCCCTCTTTCTCAGACTGGAGTCACCCAGGAGCATCACCTGCGTATAGTTTCATTTTCCATCAGCGATGACAACTTCAGAATGCTATGTAAATAGTAAAAGAAAGATACAAATTAGGTTCTAAATACTCGGTGTTGTTAGTGTTGTGCCCGACAGTAGCTAGTTGCATGCAAACGAAACAGTATCAACAGAGGAAAGAGGATACATTTAGTGTGAATACAAATTGACAGGCACAACTATAATCAGAAATTATGTACCATGAGAATCTACATATACATGAGATTTTTCTAAAGATAGTTAACAGTGCAAGCATAGAAGAATCCACCAGAGCAAACTGGTGACCATCAGTTATAGCAGCATAAATACAAGATATCTTTGTTTACAGACATTTTAAGCAGTCCTTGTACATATACTGTGGCGGCGGAATGGCAAGCAAGATCTAGTAGTATAATTCATGGCTGCTCAAGCAAAGATCGCATCTATTCAAGAGTCCGTTGAAAATCTTATCTGAAGAGATATGATTTCTGAACTCCAGTACAGTATTTCTTATCTGAAGAGATATGATTTCTTGTGGTGCTTCATGCTTGTCCCCATCATTTGCTGTTGCCTAGAGCCTTCTTTGTCCACATAGATTTGGCAGGTGAAGATTTGCTATGGGTTAATAACACAGTAGTAGTGTGAGTTCAGCAGCATAGTTTTGTCGGCATAGACCATGTGCCTTACTGATAGACAACAAGCATACCTGGTTCAAGCGCGCAACCTTGAGCTCGAAGGTCGAGATCTCGGAAGCCTGCTGCTCGAACAGGTCCGTCAGCTTTTAGGCCACCGTGCCCAGGTGGTCGACGGCGTTGACGACGACGGAGTAGCAAAAATCTCAACATTGTGTTCATACCTGTGAGTGCCTGGTTGAGTCTCGGAGAGAGAGAGAGAGAGAGAGAGAGAGAGAGAGAGATCATACCGGATCCAAATCAACAGGAGCCAAGCTGCGAGAAATCCATCAATGGTGGCTCAGATCCCGCGCCAGCCCGACCAGCCCCTCGAACGGAGCGCGCAACCTTGAGCTTGAAGGTTGAGATCTC